>NW_010264853.1:0-1626 GCF_000690775.1 Eurypyga helias
TGTTGAGGGTTCCACTGCTGGATGCCCCAGGGTGCCCGCCCTTCCCCTCGCAGCCCGTCTGATCCACTTCCCTTGGCTCCTGAAGGTGCCCTGCAGCACCCCGCACTCTTGGCGCATGGACGTCACAACTCCGGCCGAAAGCCGGCTGAGCCAGGCTGCCTCCGCTCCCTCGGTAGCTCGGCTGGCTCCTGGGTGCTGGGTTGGTGTATGGGCCGGGGCTTCAGTGCCCTCCTGGGCTGGAAACAGCCTTCGCTGTAGCCCCATGGCCACCTTCCTTAGAGGAGACCTGACTCCCTGCCTGCTCCTCCATCTGCAGTAGGAGCAGAACCTTCCTGCTGGCTGTCTTCCAGGCTTTGTCACCCTGTGCCACAGCACCATCCCAGCCTTGCCCCCTTTTTACCTGGCGATTAGCCTGACCCCTTCTCCAAACCCTTGGAAAGGACACAACCCCGAACTCTCCACAAGTGTTTATTGTCCCAGTACATGGGAGGCAGAGGCACAGTCGGAGCCCCAGCGACCTGCACCTGCGGTTGTTACCGCCCCACCCCGGAAGAGACACCCCTGGGAGAAGCTGTAGGCACGAGGTGGTGCAGGGCACCGGGCTGGGAGCTGTGGGGCTGGGGAGGAGGTAGCTTGTCATGGTGCAGCAGTATGGCTGAAGTGTGCAAGTACCCGCCTGGGGCAGGGAAAGGCACCAGGATTGACATGAGCCGGGCAGCAAGGACAGACCGGGGTCTCCACCCCAGGCGTGGTGGCAATGAGCCCCTGCCCAGCTGAAATGGCTTTGGGAAACAGGGCTTGTACCCGAAACACCCCCCTTCCAGGAGCGGGAGCGCACAGGACTCAGCAGAACATCGTTTCAGTGCGGCACGGGCCTGGCTGGGCAGGCAGGCTGTGCTCTGGAGATGTGGAAAAGGGTGGTTTATCCTTTTTCTAACCTCTTTCTTGGCCAGAAAGGACGCCCTACGCTGACGGAGAGCCAGGCAGTGCAAGTTCCTACATTTGTAGTGCTGCCCCCGCCTCCAGCTGGCCTAGGACTGCCTGTAGCTTTATTCCTGCCTGCACCTTTATTCCTGCCTGCATTCTTGCCCTCTCTGCCCAAATCCTGGCTGTGGAGAGGGGGAGGGGGGGTGTCAGCACCCCCACAGAGGCATTTAGCTGTCTGTATTTCATCTTGCCTGCCCATGGCAGGGGGGGAGAGCAGCAGGCTCACCGCCCAGCCTTGAGCAGCAGCCTGACGCTGGGTGACTCAGCCCTGCGCTCTGGCAGGAGGGCAGGACACAGGCCGGGGGGGGTGGGCAAGGGGCAGGCAGCGCACACCCAAGCCCCCAGCCAGTGCCTGGAGGAAGGGGTTTGGTTGGGGGGGGACAGGACACAAGGGGGAACTCACTGCTCTGCGTGGCTGAAGTCGTAGCAGAAGTTTAAGTTGCTGGGGGGCTTTGGGATGGGAGGGGGGGTGTCGGGGATGCTGATGTTTTCCAGGTCCAGGAGCCGCAGCTTGAGCTCCATGGAGAGCAGGACATCGAGGTCCGTCTGCGTTCGCTCGCTCGTCATCTCCTTGCCCAGGAGCACGTTCAGCCCGTCCGTCCAGAGGCAGAACTGGGGAAGCAGAGCACCGGCATCTCT
>NW_010264853.1:1711-2577 GCF_000690775.1 Eurypyga helias
GCAGCCCGGGTTGGGGGGTACACACCACTCCCTTCCCCTCCCCTGGGCAAGGAGGTCTGGCGGCAGTGTGCCTCCCTGGCAGACCCCCGGAGCTCACCTCGTACCGGGTGGGGGCAATGAAGTTGAGGCAGTATTCCTCCACGTCGTACACGACGGAGAAGGCCAGCTCCAGGACGTCCTGCGTGGAGAGCACAGCGGCTAGCCGGCTTTTCCGCTGGACACTCTCCAGCCCAGCGGGGTTCAGGGCAGGAGCTGCCTCCCAGCCTCCTCCTCTGCACCCCAGAAGACCCAAGAGCTCTCCAGTCTCAAGCCACGTCAAAAACCTGGCACCAGCCCTGAAAGCACCCACCCACCACTACATCCCATCACCAGCTGGGGAGGGGAGCGTGCTGGGCCCCCTGCACGGGGCAGGCTGGGAGGTGCTGACCTTGTTCTGCTTCCCAGAAAAACTTCTCCTTCGTGTTGGGCCCCTCTTCCCCCACCAGCAGCATCTTCATGTCGGCCACAGGAACTGGGGCAAGTGGAGCAGCTCTGAGCTCTCCTCTCCCCCAGCTCCCCCTCACTCAGAGCCCAGCACAGCCCAAGCGCGGGGGCTCACAGCAACACGGAGGTGGGGGCTCCAGCCGCTCTGCAGTGCCCTTGGCAGAACCAGCCCACCCCAGCCTGGACTCCCACAGCTCCCAGTCCCACAGCACCAGTGGGTAATGGGCCAGGCACTCGGCAGCCAGGCGGGGGGACAATTCCCACCTTAAGGCATCCCCAGCCCGTTGCTGCCGGGGTGGGCAGCAGGCTCCCTCCCTTCCCACCTGCTTCTTTCTCCCATGCACCTACTTTTCTCTGGCAGGCTCTCGATGGGGGGAGACTGC
>NW_010264854.1:0-584 GCF_000690775.1 Eurypyga helias
CCTTCAGCACCTGCCCAGAACCCATCGCGCTCAAGCTCAGGGGTACAGCATGGCTGCCAGCAGCGCCAGCCGGGAACCAGGAGATAATGGGGAGGCGGAGGAATGGGCCTACGTTCTACATGACCCCTGCTCAGCCAAGCCATCCTTCTGCCCCACTTGCTTGACTTCTGAAACTTTGGAATTGCCTACTCCTGCACTCTTAACAGACAACTCCTAAAAACTGATCAGCATTCATGAACCCAAATACATTCAAAAACAAATTCCCAGGAGAACTTACTAATTAGCACCTTCAGCAGCCCCAAATCTGCTCTGCCCATAACCAGGGTCAGAGTTCTGCTGGCAGCTTTTCTCGTATCCACAATGACTTGAAACTCAACTACATTATGGTCACTGTGACCAAGACAGACACCAACCACTACTTTGCCCATGAGTCCCCCTCTGTTTACAAAGAACAAATCCAGGAGGCCACGTCAGATTCTAATAACTGCACCAAGACGTTATCATCAACACAGTCCAGAAATTTCCTTGACCTGTTTGTATGGCCATGACTTCTGTAAGAAAGTGGCTGGTCATTCGATGGGCAG
>NW_010264854.1:663-2431 GCF_000690775.1 Eurypyga helias
ACCCCTACCACATTGGGTGGCGCTCTTCTACCTGAACACTTTATACTAACAACAACAGTTAAACATATCCTGAAAAAGAATATGGCGAAAGTCGATCATGTCTTCCCTACTTTCAGAATGACTCTGGTGGCAGAATCATCAGTCTGGTCCGGGGGATTCTCATAACTGCAAATATCCAGCGTTCCTTGCACTCCTTCAGTAAGCTCAGGTGGAGAAGCTAAACACCAGCCCAGGGGATGCTCACCACCACACCCTGCGTGTTTTGCACTCCTTCAGCCAGCCTGGTGGAAATGCTACACACCATCAAGCTGAAGTCCTGGCACCTCTGATCATAATCGGCAGAGATTTCATTCAACAGGAGAAAAACTCACACTCAGAGGAGCAAAGCTCAGCTGCGGACGCTAACTGTTGCTCGGTGGGGCAATACATATGATTCTTCTTCCCACACAGCAAGAGCGGAGGGGATCAGGCAAGGACACGCAGGCAGATGCAAAGTCCCACTTGAATCCTTCAGTACCTGCCCAGCACCCACTGCCCCGAGGTTCCAGGGGCCAAGCCCAGATGCCAGCAGCACCTGCCTGGGGATCCGAAGAGAAGGGCGACTCAGGGCAAAAGGCGAGACAGGAAGGATCACTGACCCTGTCCAGGAGAGCGGGCACATCCCATGTCTTCCCAATAATTTCCAGTTCACTCAGGTAAGTCCTCCTGCTGTTTAAGGTCAATCTTCACATCAGGTCCTACTCACTGCCACTGCCACATTGAACTCCATGTATGTGATACAGTCTCCATTCCCAGCTCAGGGCTAACACCACGTTTTGCAGACACTTCCCAGCAACACCACCACCATACAAAAAAACCCATGCAGATAGTATGTTTATGGTTATACTCAGTGTCTAGCAGAGGCTGCAGCTGACCCTTTGTGTTTCACAAAGCTGCAGATATCTCAAAAGGAATGGTTGCAGACACTTTCTAAAGGTGATGTTGGGACAGCTCTAAATGCCAATGTCATTGATTTCATGCCCTGAGGCAACAACCCAACCATGGATGAGCACTCCACTGTAACAGATGATATCGACTGTATAGGATAATTTGATTTGGGTATTGTTTTGGTAGGGTTTTTCTTCACTTTTCCTTCTGTACTTCTTTTTTATAAAAACCAATACGTTCAGGGCTTCTGTAAGAGTGTGGCTACTTATTCAAATATTAGAAGAATTTCAAAACAGACCAGTCAGGAGCCAGAGACCAAATCCTGGGGCATGGGGGGAAAAAAAGGAAAATTCCCATTTCTAACACCCACCTTACTGGGTAACACTCTTCTGTGCGAAGACTTTATATTAACAAGAACGATTAAGCACACCCTGAAAAAGATTATGGCGAAAGATGATCACCTCTTCCCTACTTTCAGAAGGACTCTGGTGGCAGAACCAAACTGCATAAATTACACCACGGAGACAGAAAAACCTAAAGTCCCAATTCCATAATCTTTCAAAGGAGAATCAGAGGAAGAGGACAGAGTTTTCCACAAGAAACCAACAAGGCCAGCAGTCAGCGGTGGTAATGAGACACTAAATGCAACCGTGGGATGCTCATAATTGCAAAACTCCAGCATTCTTTGCACTCCTTCAGTAATCTCAGGTGGAGAAGCTAAACACCAGCATGCTGAAGTCCTGGCAATTCCAACAGCAATTGACAGTGATTTCATTCGACGGGAGAACAACTCACGACCAGAAGAGCAAAGCTCAGCTGCTACTGCTCACTTTTATTTCTA
>NW_010264855.1:0-76363 GCF_000690775.1 Eurypyga helias
CACATGACATCCTGGTCTCGAAACTTAGACATATAAAGGGAAATACATAAAAATGAGACTAAAGGAAGAGAAATTAAGATAGCATTACTTTGAGATATCGCTCAGAGAATTTGCTGAGGTGTCACTGAAACAGTTATTTCTATGAACCTGTACAGAAAAAGGGTTTGGGCCGCCAAATTTTCTTCAAGCAGTGTTGTGGGACAAGACAAATACTAACAACACTCTGTAGAGCATGATGGAATTTCACATTGGCCAGGAAGGGCTGAGTTGCTAAACAGATCTCATCTTACAGGCATGGGAAGTACTGTGTGAAACTAGTGCTCTTAAATTATGGTTTCAAACATTTTCTTAGGCTAAACTTTTGGGGACAATAAGAGAAATAGTGGAGTTTTGTTTGAAGGAATAATGTACACTGCCTTTGTCTATGTCATTAATCTTTTTATTGATATTGAAGATAGATTTTAGTAAGCTCTAGGCTTCATCTCCAATAATATATGATAAATTCTAGGCAAAGATCTCAGCTAAATAAAATTGTAATTAAAAGCAAGTTCTTGGTTTGCTCTACCCAATTCAACATTCCCGTGATGATCAATATCACCAAGGGAGGAAAAAAGAGGCAGTGTGTACTCAACACCTGACTGGAATAACTAAGAGTTTGGGAAGAAAGTCTTGTACTTGTTTTACCTCCAAATTAGCTGCCTGCTCTGTGATGTGTTTCTAAACCCAAAGCCTGACAGTTGGGAATGTTTATGCTGAAAACAATACCCTTAATTTCTGTTTTTCCTTATAAATAGTTTATGCCCTTTAAGTAGTCTTAAGAAGTTCATTAATTCAATGTAATATTTTATTAGCCTATCTATAAAGACTGATGAAGTTAGAATAATGTAAATAATTTAAGTTTTCTTTAGAGTGTCCTGTAGTATTTTGATGGAGGAACTGAAGCAATTTATGACTGGCAGTGAAGCCACTTAAAGCAAGCAGTCTTCGAGAAATGAGGGGTTAAAATGTAAAAATGTAAGACACTATGAAAAGGCTTAGCATTAAGAAATCATGGAAGTAATAAACAGGAAAGAACACTAAAAACCACAAGGACGACTGCGAGTTAGGCTGTCAGCAGGATTACAAAGTACAGATAAACTTTGCTCAAGCCAAGGGCAGCATAAATTATCAAACCAATGATGTCAGTGCGACCCAGTAGCTTCCGCCAAGCCACGAAGACCATGCTACGTACACCAGGAAACTACCCAAATTAGGAAAAGTTCAAAGTTTAACCCAAGAAAGACTCACAAGACGACCCCCGCCCCTGATGAAGACACAGGAACTCCCACCAGAAGATTCCCCAAAATAAAAGACTCCGCCTATACTCCACCTATATATGAATATGCATGTTAAGATGATGTAACCTATGCTCAAACTTGTATAAAAGGGCTGCATTTATTGTTAATCGTTGGAACCGCTTTGTCCAGGGCGGCCTGGAGGGTTCCCCAACGCGTTGTTAATAAATACCTCCTGCTTACAGACTTGAAAATTTGGTCTCTGAGCAGTTACTATCTAGCCTTTTGGGGCAAGTTCAGCATCAGCAGGACTTTCAATTTATGAGCCAGGATGACTCGGAGAGATGGAGAGAATAAACAGAAATGCTTGTTTCTCTACAAGAAAATCGTAGGAAATACAAGTAGACTACAAAGCTAGGTAATAAATTATCCATTTAGAAAATATACCAAGTGTCAATGCAAGAAAATGCTTTAAAATGTGCTAAATTAATTCAGCATGCTGCTGCTTAAAAAATACTGCTCACCAAGGTGGCTGGAATTGAGGAAAACATAGGCTTTGTTATAACTATATCTTTATCAGTTGCACCTAGAAAAAAAGGCAGCTAGTGTACAAAGCACAACAATAACTAACCTTTGACTGGAGGACATGAAATGAGTGGTGCTTACTTTTGATCCATGTAAGGTCTGACCTCAATTAGGACTTTAACTGATAACAATATTATTGATTACTTATATCAAAATATGAACAGAATTTTCTTAACTGTTTTATTATTTTCATTGATAGATAATAACAATGCCATTTATACATATTACCTCAAGATGACTCCATGACTCTTACATGTCCTACAGGTCCCATCTTTGGTCGTCTTCAAGGCCAGGCTGGATGAGGCTTTGAGCAACCTGGTCTAGTGGAAGCTGTCCCTGCCCATGGCAGGGTGGTTGGAACTAGATGATCTTTAAGGTCCCTTCCAACCCAAACCATTCTGTGATTCTATGATTCTATGATTTTGAAAGTAGAAAATAACGGGCATAAAATTTACATGTACCAACTTCTTTAAAAGATCTGTCTTTTAGCTTCATTCAAACCAGACATGCTATTGGTGTGCTAAGGTTGGGGACAACATGACACCTTCCTGCACAGGCTTTATGCACATGCATGTTTTAAGCTGCTGTGCTAATTCTTTGCATTACTATTTAAGTTAGGTGGTAGGTCCAATGAAGGAACACTATTATGTGCATTTCTCTTTACAACCCTGGAACATTTTATCTAATGAAATTAGAAATATTTCTTGGTGTTCCTCTTATCAAACCCAATGTATAAAATCACATAGACAGCTTTAATTCAGACATTTCCCCTATTTTGAGTACCTGATTGTGGAAACACAACAGTTCTTTTTTACCCTTTGTTTCCAGTTTTATATATATATATATATACACACACAGAAATGTATAAAGTTTGTATTCTTTCTTAAATCTCCAAATAATTAAGCTGTAAACAAAGAGATCTTTTTATACATAATCTTATTAGCATCCATCTGGATCGATTTTCATGAGACTGGCATTTGTAGGTTTAGTGGTTTGTCTTGCTGGAGTTAACTGAAGCAGCAACAGGCAGCCATCCTCCACACACTTGACAATAGAAGGGAAAAGGGAAAAGGTGAGGATGTGGCATTTCATTCCAGATGAGGGAGAGAGAGGGGAGCATTTTGTAATAAACCAAGAACTCTATGCTCCATACATCCCACCTGCCTCCAGCCTACTCCTGGAGCTGGCACTGGCTCTCAGCTTCAGTTATGTTGTTTGTGGGATGCTTGTCAATGCTTACCTCTACATTAGTAAATAAAATAGGGCCAGTACTCAGGCCTAAGCACTGTGCTGTGACTGTCTTTGCTGAATTATTGCTAGCATTCTCTCTGACATGAGACTTTTCTCCTGGAACACTGGATGAAGCCACTTCGTTTTGAATGAAAATGTGCCAATCATATCATGTCATGCCCTACTGCTTTACTCCTGGGCCAGAGAATGAACTGTGTGCATCTTTCCAAGGTGCAAAAGGCTGGTGCTTAAAATGCTAAATTCAGTTTTGTTTATTTTAGTTGGAGTGGTTTAGTGAGCACTCACACCATCGACCATTTGTAGATCAGTGGGAATGGTAGTGCCTGGTGTGGGAGCTGTAGTAAACAACAACAACCCAGTTAAAAAAAATGACAAAATCCCAAAAAAGAACATCTGTATGTAGCTTAAATTCCAAGGTAAACTGTATATAACTGAGGATTTTAGATCTCTGTAATGGAGTATTCAAAGAGAAAAGAAGTGGCGTTTTCTTACCACATTAATGGCTAATTTGGATCCTGTGATCACTGTACAACTTACATCAAAGAGAGAATTGAACAGTTTGTGTTGCCTGTTATTCAAAGATTGTCCTTAATGGATATTGTCCTTAATCGTGTCCTGTTAGGCAGGCCACCTACTCAGGGTTCTTACCAAGTATTTATTTGTTAATAATTGATAGTAAGTATCACTTGTTACAGACATTTCTGGATATTGACAGTTGTGTCTAATGAGAAGGGACATGATAAAAATCTGGATTATTTTTATTTAATCTGTAATGTGTTCAAGAGAGTAATTTGCAAGCATATGTTAATGACTGACATTTCAGGGTCCCCAGACTGGATGTTTTTGAACATTGATGCAAATCTGCAATACCTTCACCGATCTATGTGGAACCAAACAGATCTGTATGCACTAAAGAATCCTGCCTTTTGCCCTTTATTTTTACAGTGTCTCTTGTTCACAAGGTGTTTGCTCTCTAGTAACATCTTTAGAAACTGACAAGGAAAATGAAAGATTGAATATGATTTTTCTCATATAATTTGCTTTGTCTGTCTGTTTTGCCTTTTGACTGCAAAGAGGCAGTAGTTAAAGGACCCAAATGACTTGTGTGCAGGTATAAGCATGGGGAAACAGTATGTATAAAATAGGGAATATTTCTGAATGCCAGAATAATGAATGATGAGTCCAAAAGTAAAACCAACAATGTGATCCAAAGTTAGATCTGTAAAAAAGTCCCCTAAAACTTTTTTCCATTAAAACTTATCATAAGCATGGTTGAAGACATTGAACAATCTAGTATACTGAACATCCAGTCTCCTAACAATAATTTGTTCTACAGATAATTACCACTTGGCTGAACCAATGTTTATGGCTATTAAAGAATTACTCAAGTGGATACGTACATGTTCTCTGTCTCCTGATGAAGATCAGGTTAAATGTTAAATATGCACAATATAATATTCAATTCACTTACCATATTCTGGAGCAGTAATAATCACCAAGACAAATGATTACTTTCCTGCTTTCATTAAATTTTTTTTAATGCAAAGGAAAAATACTACATTGTTAGGTTTCACTTCTTAGCTTTATCACTGACAGTTTCCTTTTTCCCAGGAATAACAAGTGACACATAAAATAATAAAAGCTGTGTCAGACCTGATGAAAGGATTGAGAGAAGAGCTATCAATGAAATAAAGTACTTTTTCTTTTATGGTCATGTTTGTCTCTCAACTCTCCTTGATTGTTACTTTTGGGTTTATTTGTTTGTTTGGTTGTGGTTTTTTTTTTTTGTGGGTTGTTTTTTTTTTTTTTCTGAAAGGCTTTACCTCCAGTTATAAAACAAGTAGCATCCCTTAAAGATTAAGATACTATTTCTTGATATCAGATTGTTTGATGGGCTTCTCATTCTTCAGTCATCCATTGAGGTGTGACTATTCTTTACACTAGAACTTGGCAAATAGTGGACAACTGAATCTCAATGGATATTCAGTGTAAAAATTGCTTGGTTTGGTTTTCATAATTACAAAACAGTAGGTATTATTTGCCAGCCATTTAATGTTTAAGACTCACTGTCAGAGTCACTGGCACAAAAGACAAGTCTGTGATTTTATATCTAAATGATTTGTGTTCCTGGACTTGAAATTTAATCTAGTAGCCCCCAGGGTAAAGCATATTTTTGATCATTTTGGCAGAACAAGGAAGAGAAATGAGCACAAATCTCTACATTTATGTGTAAAGGACAGTTAACCTTCCTATTTAATAACTCTTGGCTTCCTCTTTTTTATGTATCCAGACACTACAAGAACACACATCCTTTAATGTAGGAGTAGTGTGTCCCGTCAATCCATCAGTGTTCTACTATGCAAATGTCATTGAGCTACTTTACGCAGTTTTCCTTATGCCTTAAGACATTGTTCTTACTAAAGACAACTTGTACAATAACTACAGCTAAAATGACAAGGACATAGATTTCTATATTTGTTACAAGACAAGTGTCGTAATAAATCTTTTTCATTAGATTTAGAACAGAATTATAAACTTTGTGGAAACTAGAGAAACTCATAAAAATGGAAATGCAAACATTAGAACAAATTAGCATGGCTTGTCTTAGAAAATCATGTAATTAGCTGTACTTCTCAGCTTCAGGCTAGCCATACTTTATTTACATAGCAACACAGTGGTTTAGCTGTTTGAAAGGCAGAGTTATGAAAAAGTTTCATTATTTATTTTCTTGTCTCTCTCTAAATCAGTCGATGCTATGGTATGTTTCAAATCCTTCAAATTCCAGTGAGCCATATTTATCTTATCTTACCATAAGGGTTGTAGTATTTTCTTATTCTCATGCATAGGCACTGAGCATTTTTGACAAAAAGAAAGCAATTTTGTTGATTAGAATACATTTTTCCCAACTAGCAAGTAATTTTGAAAGAAATTTCTGTGCTACATTCAAGAATGAATGTTACAGCAATGATCTTAGAACAATAACATATATCTTCCTTCCTTTTCAAATTAAGCTCTTCATAATCAAACACAAGTCCCACTGAACACTGTCAAAGTTCTGACTGGAAAAAAGAAGGAAAAGAAGGTAAGATCTGGAGTGTGCTATTTATTTAAGGCGCAAACAGTCAAGTAGAAGACATTGTTGAGCATTTCTTACTGAGATCTTTCACATATGAATTGCATGTAGAGGAAAGCAGGAGTGAATGAGCAATACCCTGGGAAATAGTGTCTGCCACCAGCACTAAAAACAGGGCTGCTGGGACTGAAATGAACAGCACAACAGACCAGGAGCTTGTCCCTTTGCAGCAGAAGAAATGTCATCTTCCCACAGTCATTCCTGGGGTATGTGGGAACTTATACCTCCTCAGGTCTGTCTGCTTGAAGAACATGAGAGGAAAAGGAGTAGGAAGGAGAATAAAAAATATAGGAAGGATGACAAGGCTCCTTAAATCTGTAATCACATTGCCCAAATGCTCCTTGTGCGTACGTACAAATGAACACCCTACAGCAAGGGTATGGAGGCAATTTTTAGCGGTGCCTGAGCAGGCCTATGACTCAGTTATAGACAACACAATGTCTAAGGAGTAAAAGTGAGGAAATCTACAAAAAGGCCATCTGGGCCCAAGCTAAGGCCAGATCTTGAACTCTTACCCATAATGAATCATAGAATCATAGAATGGTTAGGGTTGGAAGGGACCTTAAAGATCATCTAGTTCCACCCCCCCTGCCATGGGCAGGGACCCCTTCCACTAGACCAGGTTGCTCAAAGCCTCATCCAGTCTGGCCTTGAAGACATCCAGGGATGGGGCATCTACAACATCTCTGGGCAACCTGTTCCAGTGCCTCACCACCCTCTCTGTGAAGAATTTCTTCCTGACATCTAATCTAAACCTCCCTGATTTCAATTTATACCCATTACCCCTTGTCCTATCACTACAGGCTCTTGTAAAAAGTCCTCTCCCAGTACCCTTGTAGGCCCCCTTCAGATACTGGAAAGCTGCACTGAGGTCTCCTCGGAGCCTCCTCTTCTCCAGGCTGAACAAGCCCAGTTCTCGCAGCCTTTCGTCATAGGAGAGGTGCTCCAGCCCTCTGATCATCTTTGTGGCCCTCCTCTGGACTCGCTCCAAGTGGTCAATATCCTTCTGATATTGAGGGTTCCACAGCTGGACGCAGTACTCCAGGTGGGGTCTCACCAGAGCAGAGTAGAGGGGCAGAATCCCCTCCCTTGACCTGCTGGCCACACCTCTCTGGATACAGCATTCTTGTCTTCAGTTTAGTGAGTGTGACTTTCTGAGACGACTGCTTATATTGTGCAAGATGGTTTGATCTGATTCTCATGAATAATTAATTGTGCAAACTTCTGCTTATAAAAATCCCAGATCTTCAGCTAAACGCCCAATTTTTTGTAAGCAGTAATTACCACACATACTGTAAGTGCTAATGACTTACCACCTCTCTTTGATAACATGCTCTTTCTTCCACTGTTTCACAACTGCTCCCTTCTCCTCTATTATTTCAGTAGCACAAGTTAAAATTAAAGCAGCAATTAAGCACAAGTTAAAGTTAAAGCATCTTCCACCTTTCTTGGATGTTCCAGTTTCTATTGTAGATTTATGTTGAAAAGTTTATTCATGTTTTCCAGCTATCCTGTGTTTTAATGAAAGCCAATTACCTCTTCCTTTAAGCCTCAGCCTTATTAAAGAAACTATGGAGGTCCAATTTCCTAAAGAGTTGCCTGGGTGGGCACACAGCTGCACTGGCATTGAAAAGTTCAGAGTAGAGTCAGATTTTCTGAAAAAGAATTGAAAGGTCTTACTTCATCTCAACTTGATTGGAAGTAAATTGGAAGCTGCATCTTCCAAAGAACATGGCAGGAGGCATCTAATTTGGAAAAGTGATGCCAGGACTCTGCAGCATACTGCGGTGACCTATTTACCTCCTACTTGATCCATGTGATTTGGGAGTGTAAGGAGAAAAGCACTACAGAAACCCTGACTTTCTCTTCTATTGCTAGCTGCAGCATAATACTAAAAAAGAGCCATATATTCAAATATCTGTGGTATGAATTGTTCTTGGGGCTAATGTTTGGGGTTTTTTTCCTCATGGCTAAGACTTACCCAGATTTTGGTAAGCCATCTGTCGAATGAAAGAAATTGAGCTTTTTCCAAACTTCAGGGATAGTACTTCCAGCACTTAATAATGAGATGAAATAATATATACTGAGCAAGGCAGAGTAATTATCACCTCTTAATAAAGCAAAAGGAGAGGATAATTGGCAACATAGTTAAAATGAAATAAATTATATATTTCTTCCACCAGTGAGAACCAGTTTCAGGACAATACCACCACATATGAAACTGAGCATATTTGCCCACATTCTCTTAAACATAAATCATTGCTGACAATGACACTAACAATATAGTAGGAACATCCTCAATCTGCTTGATGGATGGAATTCAGCTTGTGCAAAGGGCCTGAATAGGCAAGAAATATGACCATTGCAATTTTAGATAATGAAATCACAAGCGATTCAAATACATTCAGAGAATGCAGGCTCAAATTCTTTTTGAATCTGATATGTTACTAGTCAAACACTTTATTTTTTTAAATACAGTGATACAGTTTTCTGAATTTATACTGTGGGCGTCTAGCTGACACAGCAAAGCAAATTCATTGGTGTATGTTACATGTTGCTGTAAATTGTCCCTAAACCTCTGGAACTGAACATAAATATATCCCCAAAAGGAGGAATTGCACCATTTTTCCTTCAAATAATTTTGGATTTTTGACACAGCCCTTTCATCCAGGGTTTAAATGGTAAACTGAGCTGAGCACCTCATATGAAACTTTTAACTGCTCTTGAAGCCAAAGCTATTGAGGGGACTCAACAGCCCAGACAAGTTCAGACTTGGAATTGATTCACATTTTCCCTGGCTGGTTCTTGGGGGGCTATTTACTTCTGAGCAGACTCATCTTGCACTGACCTCTTGAGCAGGTGAGGACACGTCAGTGTAACACAGCATGGACCTTTGCAGATATCTGGAATGTGTGATGGGCTGGGGGAGTATGCAAAGGTTTGGAGAAATGGGCCTCTTCTGAAAAGAGTATTAGTGACATTTTGTTTAAATACTGTTATTAAGCAGCACTGAAGAAAAAAATGCTCTTTTAAGTGAGATGGATAATCCCTTTCTTATCTCAGTTTTATATGATGTGTTACATAACAAATTTTTAAAATCTCTTTTATTACCTTAGACCATTTTCCCAATAGCTGTTTTTAAGACAGACTAAAAATTTCAGAAGCCTGGCTTGCTTTGCTCTTTTCATTGAAATTCAAGCTTAGCAAATAGAAATATTATTGTGCTTTTGTTTGCATTATGGAAATTATAGACAATCAATTTGAGATACAAAAAAGAGCTTTGAAATAAATGCAGCTGGACACATTCTCAAATATTTTCCCAATGCTGTAAAAACTGGAGATCTGTAAAACAAGATGTTAAAATGTTAATGATCTACTACAATAAAAATAATTGGAAGTACCAATTCCCTTATAATGGAGATTCATATACTATATGGAGCTCTGGAAATTGGAAAATATCCATTCACACACTTGCAGTGTAACAGACACGAAACCTTAATTGAGTCCACAGAGGATCACTTCCTGCATAGCTTACTGTACTGATATTTCCCTGCATTTCAGCTGGCTTCTTTTAAAGTTCAGCCTAGCATAGGCTTAATTCTGAGCCACAACAAATTGGTTTCTGATGTGTCTTCATGAAATCAGTGGAATTACACTAGTGTAAACTTGGTATAAGAGCAGTGGCTGATGCCCTTAAATTTAAGTGCTGGTACATGTTAACTATTTTGGCAGAGTTTAGCTGGATTGTTTATGAGGGGCTTCTCAGCATTTGCTTGCAAAAATGTATTTAATTTCCAACACTCATGCCAAAAACTTTCTATGATGTTCAGTCTTTTGAGCTAAAACTATTTTATTCATGGGCTCGTATGTATTAAAATTGAGAAAAAAGCCCTCTATTTCTGTTATAGGATTTTGTTTTGAGAAGGATCCGTTACCACAGAAGCGTTCATGACCAGAAAATGTCTGAAATGTAGATCTGGATGAGGATACAGGAAGCAGAATGCATGAAAACTACTTCTTAGTTGGTGCATAAGTATTGACTTACCTTCTTACATTTTTAAGCATAACAGAAGGGGTATGTTTAATTAGAGTCAATAGCGTTTGTCATAACATTTAACCCTCTGACACTGAAATGCATAATCTTATCCCAAATTGCTGTTATTCCATCCTGAAATATTAGGATTTTAGTTTCCAGTGCTACTCAATTCCCATTTAAAGTTTCTCTCTTTTGACACCTATGCCTTTGTAATTTCAGGTTTCTACTTTATTGGCTTCCAGTTCAAATCAATGTCATTTGTTTTAGTTTATTGTTTACTTTATATACGCTTTCCCCATGCCAATCTGTTATACATTTTAAAGAATACTTTTTCTTTTCCTTTTTCTTTTTCTTTTTCTTTTTCTTTTTCTTTTTCTTTTTCTTTTTCTTTTTCTTTTTCTTTTTCAAACCCAGAAAAATCATGCTGGTTTAGACCTTATATGAAAAAAAATTGAGTTCCTTTGAGAGGAACTCTCAAGAGTTCTCTCATCCAATTCTCCCAATATTACTTTTTTTTTTTTTAACTGAATGACTAAACTTTCACATAATATTTCTAAGGAAGTACCACCACTGTGACATGAGTATTTTTATATCTCAAATACAAATGCCCCAACTGATTCATCCTGCTGTCTTTTTTTCAGTGTCAAACGGATGGTTCGGTCTTGTGATTGTTAATGTGTTTTTCTTTTTTTAATCCATAAATTCTACAATTTGTAGCCTAAAGTTTTGAATTTGGGTACATTTTGTACTTATACTTTAAGCTTATACTTTGAGCTGATATATTTTGTTCTATTTCCATGATTACCATACTTAAAACTGTCCCATTTTTTTTCAGAACTGTATTACCATTATCAGTCTCTTTTTTTTTTTTTCCCCCACAAAGGTATCATCGGAAGATCACCTTTGCATACTCTGTTGTTTTTATACTGTGAAATGATATGGACCATGCCACAATTCTGTGGCATTACTTCTCATTCTCCATGCACAGCTTAGCACAGATGACACAACTGCTGCTACTTTGACTGTTTGTGTAAGAAAGAACTAAAATATCTAATTGAAACCTACACAGCAAAATTCTTGAGACTCCCGTAAGAAAACCTGTCATGAAGACCAGAAATAACATTGAAAAACTGCAAGCTATGCAGTATTCTCTGTGCTCGCTGTTCATCTGTTTAACATATTGTGGTTTATGTTGTCAAAATGATATAGTATCATAAGTATATGTAGTAAATGCAGCACAGCTATTTAATGTTCTTATTGGGAACCTAATTCTTATGTTTCCTGCCTAGTTTGTACTAAGAAACTCTGGTATATATTTAATTTTATTCATGTGAGTATTCCCAGTGAAATCAGTGAAATTACTTTATGCAGAAAATTATGCACATGTCTAAATCCTTGTAAAATCTGGATATTCTGGGACTCAATACAGGAATCCATAGCCTGATCCATAGGTGATGGCCAACTGACATTATAATGTATTAAAATGAGAGCCTCAACAGAAACAACACCTGTACCTTGGCTCCATAGCTCATCATAATTGATTTTTCAATCTGAATTTTCTATTTGCCAACTTCATCTTATAAGACCTTTTGAAATATGCCATATATGTTCCTTAATCATCACAAGTTAGCAGACGAGGTTGAGAGAAAACAAACAAACAAAAAAAACCCATGCATTAGAAAAACTTGATTCTGATTGTGAAACATATTTCTGTTCTTAAACAAAAAACTCATTTATTTCTGTCAGTACATTGACATATAAAAACATTATCATAAATTAGCAAATTCTTACAGTCTTCAAAGTACTGCATTTTAATGTATTGTAAGCAAGATAATGGATGAATAACATACTGCCAGCACTCCGGGTGTGAAAATGAAACTACTAGGTATGGAAAGCTAAAAAAAGATGCAGATTTTCAAATGGGGCTTAAAACAGCTGCTATTAAATTGTAGAAATATAACTCTGATGCCATTATACTGTCTTGACTGAGAAGAGTGAAAAGAATAGTGACTGTAAGAGTTTCTCTTTCTATTGAGTTAGAAGAGAGGACAAGCATGCGCTATCTGGGGATATGGGGGATAGCAAAGAATGGATTTGATGAGATATGGAGAAAGCACATATATGCCTAGTTCTGCCAGAATAAACTCTTGCTGAGATCCAGCTTAGCAGTTCCCACCCATGATATCATAATGCAAGTGATTTTTTGTGATTTTTAGAAACAAATTGATGAGACTTTTTAGAAGTGGAATTGTCTTTCATGACTGCAGTGCTGGGGACAGGCTGGGGTTTTCCAAAAGCAGATGTATCAGGTTAGAAATGGGTTTATCCTTGTTGCTGCTCAGTAAGTGTGTGGGGTGGAGTAGAACCCCAGCACATCAGAAACAGAAGTAAACTGCAGAGAAAATGCTGAAATATCATCTGGGGGGAGGTAAGTGGGACCTGACGTGTCAGATTGGGAAGGTCATAAAATGACAGTGGGATTGAGAAGGGGAAGAATAAGTATGACTAGTTTCTGCTGAATAGTTCCTAGATAGATAAAAATTGCAACAGTTTCAATCCCATATGTCACATCTTGTCATTTTTGTGTGTGTCTAAGTCAAGAAAGCATGATGCATCATCACTGATCAAAACTTTGAAGGTATTGCTTAAAAAGAAACCTGGCTTGGGAGATTATGAAACTAAAATGAAAATCAAAACCACATTCAGATTCAGAAAAAAGTTTTGCTCTCCAAAAATTTACACACTGAAACATATATCTAAGAGGGCATTCCAGTGGTTCATTTTCAATACTTGAATCCCAGAAACTATAAATTCTTTAAAATTCTTCACCCTAATTAAAATTTAATTTCAACTGATTTATTGGAAATTAAGCACTTAAAAAAAGGAAAAAAAAAAGGATCTGAGCTTTGGAATTAGTCATTATACTATTTTTGCTCACCCTTCTGAGCAGAGAATAGCTTTTTTGGCAACTCTTCACCAAGAATGGTGAATCATCGGGATGATGTTATGATGCAATGACCTTCATGTTGTACCGGTCTCTGGATCTTGCCTGGATCTTGCTGCAGTTCAGATCATTGTGAAGACTTTTGATCTAGACTGTAGCAATCAGAATGAAAGTCGACATCTCACAGACCAAGTATCTACTCCAATGTGCTGATGTTCTGAGGTCAAAGTAATAGTGACCCCAGTATGGGCCTAAACACCAAGGCTAAAATACCCAGTGACCCACCAGTGACCCACAAAGGGTCTCATACCTACCTTACTTGACACATCTGCATCCTGCTTTTTGTGGATCAGTGTCACATGCAGTGACAATATGTGGGGCTTTTTTTGGTGTCCTAGCATTCTTCTTTTCTAGATGCTCTCTAGTTTGGCAACACCTCTGTCATAGTTCAGTGTTCCAACTGAGACTTCACCAGTGGTAAAATGAGAACAGATTAATTACCTAATTTTTTTTACACAAACCATGCCAAAAGTAGGGTCAAAAATAGTTTTTGTTTTGTGAACCTGTATACATCTCATATCCTTTTTTGTTATCCATAGTTTTTCCTTTTTGGTCAGTCTGATTTCATGAAATTGGTTATATTTCAAAAGATGACTTTTTGTTCTCATCCTGATCTTGGTCTAAAGGGTTTGTTAGCCCTGCCTGCCTGGTATCACCTGCAAACAGCATAAATTGAACCTTTATACTATCTTCTGTCACTATATAAAATATCAAATAGAACTGAGCTCCAAAGAGTCCCCTCTGATCCTTTAAGATGCCTTCTAATGTTGGTGATGAGTATATGTTCTCAGTGATTCTAGCCAATTGCACACCTACCTGATTCTTTTCTAGCCAATTGCACACCTACTTCATGATGATTTCACCTTCACGATGTTTCCTCAGCATGCTTCTGAGAATCACATAATCACAGAATATCATGAGACAGTGCCAAAAATAGTACTAAGACAAGGCATGTTAATTTACTGGCTTTCCTTTATCCTTTAAGTGCTTTGTTTAATAATAATTAAAAAAAAAAAAGTAAAAAAAAAAACGTGTGGCTTTATTTATTACAACAGAACTAATGTTGGATAGTTTTTATCACCATCTTACCTTCTAGATACTTAAACTGATTGCCTAATGATTTGTTGCAGGGATTAAATTTGAGTGCTGTGAGCTATAATTTTCCAAATCCTTCATATTCTTCCTTGCGAGAATAAATAATATGTTTGTTATTCAGTCCTTCACAATTCTTAAACATAACTGCTACTGATACAGCTATTATATTATCTAGTTCCTTTAGTGCCCTAAGGTGAATCAGGACTTCCTTACTTGAATACCTCTTTCTCATATAAAACATATTTAGCTTAGGTTTTTTGTATATTTTTTTAATTAATGCATTTAGGGGTTCAAATTACTGTCAATATTTCATTTTGAAACTGAGACAAAGGGATTTAATGTTCAAATTTTCTCTGCCTCATTCACTTCTAGCTCCCCTTTCTTTTTATTAACTGACCTACACTTGCCTTTTTTTACCCATAATATGACACTTTTTGTTCACATCTTGCTCCAGTTTCTAGGGATATTCAATAAAATGTAACACCAGCCTTCCATTTCTCTGATTTCACAGGTGTACTTTACATGTAAGACAACTATATTATGAATTACAGAATTGCCGTACTGTTGCCCTCAAGGATTAATCCATGATATGAAGGAATTAGTAGAATAGCAACCTTCTACGATAGGACTTACACTAGGACATTGTCTATCATTTACCCCATTTTCTTCTGTTTGGTACCTCTCCACAAGTTTTGGTGGGATTACATCAATTTACGGAAGAAGAAAATTTGAAGTAATTTAACTTCCCGGTATAATGAATCTGTTACACAACAGAAAAACGTTTGATATGCAATTATATTGTAAGAACATTCTCTGACATACTTTAAATATGAAGGGGCTGGTTGAAATGTTCACCAAGACACTTGTAGTCATTTAGCAGCAGTCCCGGCAAACCAGAGAGGTCTCAGTGGGCTGGAGTTTAGCCAATGTGTTGCCCATCTACGAGAAGAGCTGGAAGGAGGACCTGGGGAACTGCAGACCTGTCAGTCTGACCTCAGTACCAGGGAAGATTATGGAACAAATCATCTTGACTGCCATCATGCAGCAGGATAACCAGGCGATCAGACCCACTCAGCTTGGGTTTATGAAAGGCAGATCCTGCTTGACTAACCTGATCTTCTTCTATGACAAGGTGACACGCTTAGTGGATGAGGCAAAGGCTGTGAATGTAGTCTACTTAGACTTTAGTACAACCTTTGACACTGTTTCCCACAGCATTTTCCTGGAAGAACTGGCTGCTCATGGCTTGGAAGTGTGTGCTGCTCACTGGGTAAAAAAACGGCTAGATGTCTGGGCCCAAAGAATTGTGGTGGAGTTAAGTCTGGTTAGTGGCCGGTCACAAGTGGTATTCCCCAGGGCTCAGTACTGGGGCCAGTTCAGTTGAACATCTTTGTTAAATGTCCTGGATGAGAGAACGGAGTGCACCCTCAGTAAGTTTCCAGATGACACCAATTTGGGTGGTAGTGTTGATCTGCCTGATGGTAGGAAGGCTCTAGAGAGGGATCAAGACAGGCTGGATTGATGGGCTGAGGCCAACTGTATGAGGTTCAACAAGGCCAAGTACCAGGTCCTACACTTCAGTTACAACAACCCCATGCAAAGCTACAGGCTTGGGGACAAGTGACTGGAAAGACACAGGACAGAGAAGGACCTGGGCTGTTGGAAAAGAGCCAGATGAATATAAGCTGGCAGTGTGCCCAGGTGGCCAAGAAGGCCAATGGCAACCTGGCCTACAGCAGGAGCAGTGGGGACAGCAGGACTAGGGCAGGGATTGTCGCCCTCTGCTGGGGACTGGTGAGGCTGCACCTCGAATGCTGTATTGTTTTGGGCCCCTACTTACAAGAAAGACATAGAGGTGCTGAAGAGTATCCAAATGTCATGGTTTAACTGCAACCAGCAACAAAGTACCAGGCAGTTGATCACTCACCTCCCCCCTCCCACAGTGGAAAAGACAAGGAAATTTGTGGATTGAGAAAAGAATGATTCAGCAATTGAAAATAAATGAAGTAAAATAATGATACTGATAATACCAACAGCATCTGATGATGGTGTTGATAACTAATGATACTAATAATGCTAATATTACTACTAATAATGTGTAATGAAGATAAAACTACCAATACTATTATTATATACTGAAAATTATGGAAAAGAAAACAAATTATACTCACCACCTGGCACATGACAGCCAGACAGTCCCTGAGTAGGAAGAGCCAGAGCCCAACAGCCAGATCAAGCCCAGGAGAGAGAGTGTGCAAGAGCGAGAGCTGGAGTACAGCAATGACAGAAACTCCTGGCCCACTCTCCTCAATTTATACACTGACCGTGACTTTTTATGGAATTAAATATCGCTTTGGTCTTTTTGGTTCAGCTGTCCTGACTCTGTCGTCTTCCATCTTCTTGTAGAGAAGAAGCTGGGAACACAGATGCAGTATGAGAAACTGAAAAAGTCCTTGAGTTGATATAGACATTCCTTTGTAATAACTGAAAACATTGATATGTTATCAATACTCTTCTCAGAACAACCAAAACATAGCCTTATGCTAGCTACTGAAAGGAAAATTATCTCTACCCCAACCAAAACCATTACACCAAAGAAGGGCAACAAAGCTGGCCAAGGTTCTGGAGCATGAGCTCTCTGAGGAGCAGCTGAGGGAACAGGCATTGTTCAACCTGGAGAAGAGGAGGCTGAGGGAAGACTTTATTGCTCTCTGCAACTCCTTAAAAAGAGGTTTCAAAGAGGTAGGGGCTGGTCTCTTCTCCCAAGTAACAAGGGATAGGACAAGAAAAAAGGCCACAAGTTATGCAAGGGAAGGTTTAGATTGGATATTAGGCAAAATGTCTTCATGAAAAGAGTTTTCAAGCATCGGAACAGGCTGCTCAGTGAAGTGGTTGAGTCAACATCCCAAAAGGATTTTAAAAGACAGGTAGAAGTGCTGTGTAGGGACATGGCTTAGTGGTGGGCTTAGCAGTGCTAGGTTAACAGTTGGACTTCGTCTTAAAGGTCTTTTCCAGTGTAAGAGATTCTATACTTCTATGAATTTAACTGCCTTTTTCTTTGTAAACATGCAGCAAAATATCTACAGACTGAATGCAACAGAGTTCAAAGCAAAGCTGACTCCTTAACCTGACAACACTTCAGAGTTTTTACAGTTGTCCAACTAAAAGTTAAACCAATTGGTCTTCAGGGTACACACAAAACTCTGAGTTTTAAAGACCAGACTTTAATACCCTAAAGGCAAAGATGAACATGACCCCGTTGCTCTAGCTTCTAGTTTGAACGTATTTATCTTCTTTTTCTGATTTTTATCCTTATTCTTTGTGTCAACAATCCTCTCAGTGGTATCACACTATTTCTCTTGGACCACAGGAGATGCTGATGAGATGTTCTATATAGAAGGAAAAAGAAACACTCAAGACACACCTGCCAGCTTTGATCTGTGCAGGCATTGGTGGTGGCAATGATGCTGCTTTCGTGGGATAGCGGTATTACATCCACGCAGAGCTATAACGTCCTAGGCCTGTGGTTCTCTCTCATATCCATGTCTTGTCAAGGAGGGTGACTTCCTTCTCTTGATCACACACACTTTTCTTCAAAAGTCGTATAAGCCTTGAATACATTTTATCTTTGGAGTTAACTCAGCAACCACATGAATTGCAAGATTTTTTTTTTTTTTTTTTCAGCATGGGGATATGGCTTAATTGAAAAGTTTGCATAGATTGCTCCCCTTCTCTTTGCAGATGATAATTACATTACTGAATGAGAGTATTAAAGATCTTCATAAACAAACGTTTTCAGCTATAAATATAGCACAGGTAGTGCTTGAGTGTGAACCAGATAGCATGCAGCTGCATTGAGGTAGCTGACCGGCGTACATGAATTCTATAGCATCAGATGAAATTATATGAAACTAGGTTATAGAAAAAAGCATCTCTCACATAGGTAAGAAATTCCTCCTTGAATCGTATCTGACCTTCCAAAAGGCTATAACCATTTCTTGTCCAATTGAATTGACAATGGTGGAAGTGAATGTGATAAGTCAAGGTACAGCAAGCACTGTTCGTGCTGTGCAAACATTACTGATGTAGGTTAAAGCATGACCTACAAAAATTACAAAGGCAGAAAAAATACAAAATCATAAACTCAGCAAATTGAAAAGATGCAAGAAAAATACTTTTGCCATGTGGATTTATAAAATACACTGAAAACTAGAACATACCTCTAGAATTGACTATTAATTAATAATAATAAAATAATTTTCTAACATATTACTATTTTCAGTGTTGAAAAAAACACCAGTCCCAAATATTCAAAATACTGCTTAGGTTCCTGCTGCACTGGGAGGCCAGCCACAGGCTAAAGAGTTTGTTAGCCATACAAACATCAGTTTCTCTATTATTTAAAACTATTTGCTTAATTCTTTATAATTTCTCAGTTGCATGTTCTATGTCCTGAGCCATCTGTCTGATGGGTAAAATTTTGATGTATATTATCTGTAAGTCGATATGTTGGCGATTAAGGATGTCTTTTAGCTGTAAGACTTGCTTAAGAGAAGTTTCATGAAGTTCAGTTAAAGAAAATTAATTTTTTCCACCTGGAGTAGAATAAGCTCATGCAACACTACAGTCTGGGCTCCAGATGGCTAGAAAACATCTTTGTTGAGAATAACCTGCCCATGTAGACCACAAATTGAACATGCACTTGCAGTATGCTCTTGCAGCAAACAAGAATAGCTGCGTAAAACAAAGCATTAGAAAAAGTGTAGTCAGAAAGTCAAGGAAAGAACTTATTTCCATCTATTTGGCATTTGTCCAAATCTGCAATAGTATCCAGTCTGAGATCCTCCAGAACAAGTAGGGTATCAGCAAATAAAGGAAGTGTCCAACAGAGGGTCACCATGCTGGTTAAGGGACTGGAGTACATGATGGAGGAGAGTCTGAGAGAACTTATTTTGTTCAGCATGGTAGAAAGGGAAACTGGTTACTTCCCTCAGCTACCTAAAGCTTACAGAGAAATGGGGTTCATACATTCTAGGTTTTGTTTTTGGTTTGGTTTTTTTTGGTGAGACTTTGCAAAAGGAGAAGGGACAACTATCACAAGCTGTAATAAAGGAAATTGAATTGAAGAAGAAAAAAATTATTCACAGGGAAAGTAGAAAAGGGGCCCAGAGAACATGTGATATCTCTACTCAACAGAAGGTCCTGAACAACCTGACGTAACTTTGAAGTTAGCCCTGCTTTCAGGAAGAGTTTAAACCAAATAATTCCCAGAAGTCCCTTCCAATCCAACTTCCTCAATGGTACAGAATATCAGATCCTATATCTAATTCATAAAATCACATCTACTTTGTACTATCAGTGTAGAAATTTCTTTGCTGAGCTGAGTACCCCTTGTAGTTAAGGACTGCAGCAGCACTGTCGAAGGAACTTCAGTCTCAGCTGTTCAAAACAGCAGTCAGAAAATTTCACTGCAAAGAAATTGTTATGAATATTAAAATTCTTCCTCATCAGGTATCCAAGCATAGACATTATGCTGTTTACTAGTCATAATACCATTTCAAATGACATTATTGAAGACATATTTTTTTGATTGGAAAGTGTGGAAAAGGAGTGAAAATGTTGAATAACAGCTAAACTTATTTGGAAGAGTTTTAGTAGACTTGTTTTCCAGCTAAACTTGAAAAATTCTGAATCAAATATTGGGCTTTTTTCTTTTAAATTGTGTTTTGGACACCGAATCCAAAACTATTCTTATTTCATATTAATAGTAAAGACATATACATTCCATAGGACCAGAATTACGAAAGATTTATTGGATAATTGTGTCATTGCATAGTGGCAAGGAAATCAGGCAGGATATATTAAGAAACTTCACATAAGTGTAAGAACTGCATCAAATTCTGAGTCTCTCATCTTTATCCTTAAACTCATGTTATGTTGATACACTCAGCAATATATAGAAGACACCTATTGACTGGTCAGCTGAATCATTCCCTAGTGTTTAGTTCCATTTTGATAGATTTTAGAGCAACATATTTTAATTTTTACCAGTGAAATAATATTTCACTAAAAGCCTGCAGATGATTTTGTACTACTTGTGTAAATAATAAAATATTACTATTAAAAAAATACTGTAATATCTATTTTTTTCTCCACATAAATAATTTGCAGATGATCATGCTTCATTTAGACCTGAGGCAAATCAGTATCTTAAAATTTAAAAAGTCTTCAAGTGGGACTTCCATCTTCTGTGCAACTCTAGTAGCAAGCCGCTGTGATAAAGACCTAAGTCACCTTGAAAACAAAATCTTACATAAAGGCGTTAAAAGAACAAGGAGTTTTGCCTATAGAATTTGCCACCAGCTGTATAATATACTATCCTCCAGGTGTTGCTAAGTGCTGAGTATGAGCAGAAGAAAGATTATTCCCTGTCTCCCACTTCATTTTTGCAGAAAGAATCCAGCCTTTTCTCCATCGCTGCTCTGGTACAACTCTTACGGCAGGGGGTTTGGAACTGGATGATCTTTAAGGTTCCTTCTATCCCAAACCATTCTATGATTCTATTAGTGTTAACAGATAACACCTGATAACAGGACAGGCTATATCAAGGTCTTAAGAGTTACACAGCGTCAGCCAATGACAATGATCCTAAAGTAGGTGTTACCACGTCCCAAGCATGTATGATCGCTATTTAGCCATTACTTAATAACTACAGAAGAAGGGGCATCACTGAAAAAAAAAAAAAAAAAAGGCAAAAACACACACCCCCCACAAACAAAACAAACAAAAAACCCCAGGTTTAATGTGGCTCTGGGCTTTTCAAGGAGACAGCTATAAGGGCATACTGCACAAGTGTGCTGAGTTACTGTAAGCGGGAACACGCTATTTGCATTTCAAGAGGAACATGGTGGCAAGAGAAGACATTCATGCATGATGATAGAGCAAAGAAACCTGTTTGTGCCTAATGTAATGGAAAATTTGAGAATTATTCATGCATGTGAATATGTATGAAAATCTGACCCTGGTGATACTGCCAAGGTCACTGCATGGTGATCTGCTGAGTAACTGCTAATCATTCTGTTCAAAATGTGGCTTTATCAGAGAAGCAATTTTGTAAAAAATCTCATGTAATTCTCCAGTTCTCTTTCTCCTGTGATGTCCATGTCATGCTTGTTCATTTGTCAGGTTTACATTCAGGACTTTTCCAAATAAAACATCTCCTTAGCAATCAAATCATGTTTCTGTCTTGTGCATTGTTAATGCATTTGAGATAACAACTTAAAATTATTCAAGCTCTTAATAGAGTAGTGACATTCTCTGTAGGACATTAACACCTAAATCAAAGTATGGGACAGTGGTTGAACTTGAAATACTACTATAATTTCAAAACCAAGTCCTGTACTGAAAATGGGTCATACTAGGCCACAACTGAACTGAACAAGAATGACCATTAAGTTCTTAGTACATGTTAACTGAGGTTTTACAGAAAAGTAAAGCTCATATAGGAAGATTTGGAAAATCTACATTTGCAATTCTACTTGCAAATTGATGGTTTAGTTCTCATTGCTGTTTGAACCACTTCAAAACCATCTTCTAGATAGAACTGCAAAGACAAGAATAGGATCCCCTTTGTTAAGTATTCTTCTTGCAAAAGCAATAAATGCTTTTGCAGCAGTAAAGGATGGGAAAATATTTCATTTACATGTGCACTAGCCCTGTAGATCTGTTAAAAACTGATGTTTGCATTTACTGACTGGTGCTGTGGTACCCAAGGATCTGCATATGGTAATAAAGCTTGTGGAGCTGGGATAGAATTTGAGTATATATTCCTTTTTTTCTAAAACTAGACTATAGAGACACAGAAGACTGATTGATGAATGGCCATTTCAAATTTGGTTGTGTTGTCCAGGTTTTAAGAACATGTTAATTAATTCTTGTTAAACCTGGGCAGTAATTCCTATGGAGCAAGTGGCAAAACAGAACCCTCCAATTGAATATAAAACCATGAAATTGTACCATTGTGAGATGTTTCTGTAGGCTGTAATGACTGGAAGAGCAAGCAAATAGTTCAAAAATGGAGCTGGAGATTTGAGGTGATCAGCCCTAGTTTTTTACCAGAAATGTTTACAATTCATCTGTTGAATGAGTTCTAGACAGGACTGAAATTATTAATACATTAAAGCCAAAGCCTAGAAATTGATTTAGAGTCATTGTGGACTTTAGGGATGTGGTTCCCATCAGACTATAACATGTTAAGTGCCAGATATTTGAGCAGTAACCAACAGTAACCCTGAAGAATGGTCTTTGCAAAAATCCAAATATTTTTAATATTTCTTTTTTTTTGCCATTGCCATTAGGTGGACTTACAGAAACTGTGTGAGATCAATAAGGTTCCCAGAGCAAAAAAGATGCTTAACCAAGGCAGCAGACATAAAATTTGATGATGATCTGTTTCTTTAAGCCAAGCTGTTGCTTCTATCTTTATCTGATTTGATCTTTAGCTACCAACTTCTCCTTTTGTCGCAACTACTTTTCTAGATTTTTGTGGTCTGGCATGATAACAGGCATAAGCTGAGTGTTGAAGGTAAAGTTTACACAAACAAAGAAAGGAAAGGGTTAAAAATGTTTGTGTAATAACACTTCTTTTTTCTGCAGCTGCTAAGACTCTCCTTGACAGAAACACATCCCCAGATGCCCAGTCTATAACCTTTGCCTATTCAAAGGCTAGCTCATGAATTCAGGGAACTGAAACAATATGACAGGACTAAGAATACTTGCCATACAGCCATGTCACAAGATGCATTACATTTTGTTGTTCACGTTGTCCTTACACAGAAAGATCTGAAAAAAAGAAGTGTAGGAATTAACAGAATAATTTGAGAAAATATGAAATAATCAGTATAAATTCTGTAAGTACAAAAAAGAGCTGATTTTAGCTACTTATACTTAAAACCATACTTTTGGCTCTAAAACTAATACCTGCACAGTATGGGAACATAAAACATGCAGAGCATTGAAATCGAAATATATTTGAACTATGTGGCAAGATAAGCCATACATATCAGTGATGTGAGCAATCTGAAATAGTCTTTCCAAGAAATTGTTACATTATTTTTAATGTACAATATACACAGTGTTGAAGAATAAAACAATCTTAAAGTCAAGTGGTGCAGATGAGTAATGTAACAATTCTAAAAGACAAAGGCTTAAAATAATAAAAAATAAATGGAAAACCTTCTTTAAGCCTGTTTGATTTCACAAAGGTTTGCAATAAAGAAAATTATTAAAACTCATTTCTGGAAATATTTTTTCTAATCATTTTCTAAAAGGTTTTTTAAAACAATGGGTTTTGATGAGATTAAAAAAAAAAGATAGAAAAAAAAATTGGTGGATTACCTGTTTTGGTAGAACTAGAAAAATAAAAACAGATTACTCTCCTAGAGATCATGATGGAAAGGGGCCTGGCCTAGGGAGAGATCAGAAAGGTGCTTACCTCTTTGAAACACAGACCTACACTCATTCTGTCAGATGATTTCTCATGTACAAGAGAACACAGAAAAGCAAATGCCTTTTTAATGTGTAGTTCTGTTTTAAATTACACAGGAAATGTGCATTTCTGAAGCCCATTTATCCTGAATATGACATTGCAACCATGTGTTGTTGATTGTAGGGATGCAAAGCAAATATTGATTAGAAATCAATGTAAAGTCTGTTTTCCTTGGTTTAGGAACTTTAACTCTAGATAAATTTAAAAAAAAAAAAGCAAGGGGAGAAAAAACTCTTGCATGACTATGATCCATGAAAGTGAGTAAGTCAAACTTTATTAAAGCAAACTCAATTAATTAACTCCTCACCTGGTTCTCATTTAATCAGTGCAAAATCAAAACCTTTTTGAGGAAGATCAGACTTTAAGTGGGAAATTAGTTGGACTTCACCCAGAAATCTTAACAGAGCTATTTTATCCCTGCCAGAATGGACTCACCATAACTGTCCTTAAAATACTAAGGAGAAAGGACATACAGACATTGTGTCTCCATTTTACTCAGGGTAATGGAAGTCTTAACAATGTGATGGTGGTGTTGATTCTATACATAGGTGATTTATGTGCTCAAGAGTGTCATTATCCAGACACTTAATGGCAGTCCAGTTTGGGAACAAGCACTCCAGATATTTCAGCTAATAAACCTTTGCATGTTTGAGATGATGGACCTGATGTATTTCACGTGGGCACACTCACACGATATTTACACTCCAGGAGCTATTTTCTACAGTTAACTGAAAAGAGTACATATAAATATTAGAAGTGCAGAAGCTTCTTATTTACCAGTCAAATGCCTCATTACATCTCCCTAGAGACAGTCTGAGAGGAGGATAGAAAATCGTCCTTGTCCAGGGAAGATATTTCTTGTCAGAAGTAGCAGTCGCCTTGGAGCCCACCAATCCAAGAACTATTAAGAATAGGGATGAGGACAGAAAAAAAGGAAAAGAATAGCAAATGAAGAATATCATGTTTCAGATAACAGGAGGGAGGGAAAGACATTCAGACTGTCAGGAAAACTTCTGTTCTAATTCCTTTTGCCAGATTTAACTAAAATTAAATACCTTTATTAAGAACATTTTTCTGGCTCAGAATATTCTACGATAAAGTTGATCAGAATCCTAATATAGGTAAAAATACTTTCTAGAAAAGACTGAATTCAACAGAATGTCCCACATCCCACAATAATACCTTAATTAGCAGAACTGTAGAAAAAAAGGATGTCCTCTTCTGACATTTGTGAATTTTCTGTTTTCTTCCCTCCTACATAAAACCACCTGGCCAATTCAGGTAGTTTATCCACTCTGCACTTTTTTCCCAAGTAAGCAAGGAAGAAGTTTCCCAAATCTGCTAGGAGAGTATACCTAGGAAAGACATTTCTGAGACCCTGCTTTGGCACTGGAATAGCTGTTGCTTGAACCTGGTTTTCTCAGAAATTAGAGGAGCTAATAGTTAGTCTGGGTGGGCTGATTTATTTACAAGTCCTTCTGGCATTCTTTCATTAAATTTATGTTACAAGTCACAGACTTTGCTCTGCACTGGAATGATAATAAATTTTGAAACCTCACAAGAAAATATTCTCCAACCAACCCATCCCTCTTTCCTAACTTGGCCACTGTTATAACTGAAAACATCCCAAGAAAGGCTGAACTAATTGTACCAATCCTCTGGAGATCATAGACTGGCATGCTGTATCCTCATCTCTGGCCTTCAAACTCTTCTTGTGTCATTTAACTCCTTTGTCCAAGTTCCTCCACACCCGACTGTCTGAACCAGCACACAGGACCTCAACACTGACTGAAGACCAGAAGCTCCTAGGCAAAACAGCTCACCCAACCCACTGTTGTAGGGGAAACTGCAAAGTTTGACACTTTGATGAGTTGGTGTTGCCAAATAGGGAACACTGGTCCCTCTCCTTTCCCAGTTCCTTGTCCTCTGTATATGCAGGTAATGCCAGGCTACTCCTGGTGCCACTGCTCAGTGGTTAATGGTAGTAATCCCTGCAGCATCCAGAGGCCTGCATCTCTGCCTCGATCACACGTTGGAGGTTTCCTGGGCTCGGTAAGCTGTGTGAAGGCAGTGGGGTGGAAGACAAGGGAATTGCCTTAGTGGGTAAGCACAAGGGAGTGTGGCCTTGCTTTCTGGGGCTGTATAACAACCAGCATCATGGAACAAATGGCTATACCTCCTCAGCTCTGCTCCTATGCAATATTATTGATGCATGCAACGCAGCTATGGCTTTACCTGCGTACCAGGAGAGCTCAAGATAGCTCTTTCCCTCCCAACCATGAGCACTGTCCAGCACAACACAATTCATGTCACATAAGCAAAGCTCATCAGAGCTCTCACATCCAGAGTGTGGCTAGATCCCCCCACCTACCATAGCAGCATCTGAATCTGATCTTTTTGACTCAAATAAATCCTCAGCCTAAATGAAAAATCTGTAAAGCTCAAGGAGACATAGACGTTGTTTGTGCAAATAACTCTGCTCTGCTATTTCATCTTGTCTTTCTTTTATATTCCTAAAACTGATTAGCTTGTAATGCAAACTCAGCCCTTCTCTGTTGGTTATTTTTAATGTAAAGATTTGTAGCTACTGTCTATAGTGCAAAGTAGCACCTGACATCATAAACTTCTATTACTTTCACTCCCCTTATGAGCAAAAGTAGGAAAACAAACAGTAAGGTCCTTAAGCTTCTGGACTGCTGTATCTTATCCGCACATTTTAATGAAGAAAGAATTTATCACAGAAGCTCTACCATGGAAGAAATAGCATTAAAGCTGCACAAACCATAAAAAGTGCATTTCAGACCTACTCACTCTGCAGGTTTTCCTAACAGATGATGCATTTCCCATGACATGCTTCCATATGGACCAGAGATACCCTGGTCTGGCAACCATTTTACCTACTTCTGGAAATTATACCAAAATGCTATTTGCACTGCTAATGGGCAGATGGCTTAGTTTTTATTTCTGTCCTGAAAAAGTCATCCTGGCCCTTTACTGAGCACTGCAGATAATACAGAACTCCTCTTGCCCACGAGTCCTCATGAAACCGGGAACTCGAAGGACAAGGAAAGGGATTGGTAACTGGATAGGTGTGCTCAGAAAACTTGGGGAAGACTTTTCTGAGTGTGAGGAAGCATCTGTGTGCTGTGTCTGCTTGCTGTAACAACAAAACTCTGAAATTGTGATGGGAAGACTGAAAAAAATTCTGTGTGTTTTAGAGGAACAATGTTGGTGAGAGAGTGAAGGAGGGGGCAGTCAATATTATATAGAACACAATTCAGTAGGAAAAATAAAATCTCTCACATGCAGGAAAACCTTCACCTTTTCTCACATCTGCTCAATCACTGCTTTCCCACAGATCAATTTTCCCTTACTGTATTCTTTTTCTTCTGTTCTTTGACTATATAAAGGTAAGAGTGAAAGGTCAAGGCATTAAGAGCCTGTGTGCAAAGGAGAGTCAGGAATTCTGAAAGGCTTACAAAACTGGAAGCCTGAGTGGCTCAAAACCATTATACTTGCAAAACTCCCTTTACTTTTATGCAAACAAATTCAGATCCATGCAAATATATGCATTTTTAATGTGTGCACCTTTGCTCAGCAGTATAACAGATGTGTAAATCATGGAGCACAGAGATTTCTCACAAGATACTACCAGAGTGTTGAAAGAGTCTGAAATGGTTTTGTTTGTTAAAGAACAGTTCAATACTAAGAAACTTTCAGGTGTTGTCTCAGTGGAGTCTTTGTCTCCTACACACTTCCATATCTCCAGTTTTCCCTTTATGCCTTTGCTCTTTCAAATCCCTCTTTAATATATATTTATCCACCATATTTTCAGAGATGATCCACTATAAATTGAATGTCTACCATGCACCCTATGCTTTAACACCTTGTTGAAGCCAGACCTTTTCTTGCTCTACAGAAAATCAGACCTTGCACTTGTATTATATCACGTAATATAAACCAAGTATTTCTCTTGGGCAACAGTATGTTTTGCTCCCTCTGTTGTGCAGGGCTAAACACGCAGTCAAGACTCAATAAATAACACATTTTTCCTTTCCATCTTTTCAGGTTTGCCAATAGCAATTTACAGTCAACTCCCTCAAGAAGTCTTAAAGTGACATAACAAATGAAAGTCCCATTTAAACAATGAATTTGAACAATATCTCACTTTACAGTTCACATGTCTTTAAGATAACAAACAATAGATTTCTGGAGGGGATGGTTATAATCCACATAGATATAAAACCAGAACACTTTCAACTTATGTTTTGCCTGGAAAAGGATGCTGTTTATTTTCACAAATCTTTGTAGGCACATTTCCATGTTTCACAGGGGAAGAAAAAGACAGATCTACCATTGCAGAATAGCTTTCAGCAGAGGAAATTAATCTCCTAAATGTGTTAGTACTAGAGCTGGATAAGCAATTTCTTTACTGAGCCAAGTATTTTTTCTATTTTTTGTGTTTCAAACTCTCTGGGAAATTATGTGATTTCCCTTAATGTATTTATGTGTAATTGTCCAAACCAATTGCAGTCCAGCATTATTCATTATTTGTTGTATACGCCTTGGTTATTTTTCTTCAAGAAACTTACTGAAAACCAACAGCTTTTAGGACTTAGAATGCCTTTTTTGATTATAGGAAGAAGAAAAGAAGAACAAAAATATTGTCTGTGTGAAAGAGCCAAGGAAAACATGCTTTTTGATTTTTCCGTGTGAAAAGTGATGAATTTCTTTTTAATTTCTTTTTCATTTCTTTTTCATTTTCTTTTTCTTTAAACCAGGTTGTTTCATGGAATAATTTTGGAGCACAGCTGCATAAACCAGCAAGTCAGCACAATAGAGAGCCCAGCCTCAAGCAGAGGGAAGGATGAGTGGAAAGAAAGGAGCAGCCTGAACTTCCAATGGGGTGAAAAATGAAGATGAGGAATGATGCAGAACCACTGCATTCATTCATCACTGTGGATCTATGATGTGGAACCACTGGATTCATTAGTGTGTCTGTTCCTCCCTTTGGAGTTCAATACTAACCATTAGTCTTGATTGTCTGGTCACTTGAGCCAGAAGTTTGTCTGAGAAAGGAGCAGCTGGGACCTGCTCTGTGTAGTACTTTCCTATATCTTACATCCAAAAATAGTATTTCAGACAGCTTCCAAGAATCATAGAATCATAGAATCACTAGGTTGGAAAAGACCTTAGAGATCATCCAGTCCAACCGTATCTGTCCACCACTAAACCATATCTCTCAGCACCTCATCCACCTGTCTCTTAAACACATCCAGCGATGGTGACTCCACCACCTCTCTGGGCAGCCTGTTCCAGTGTGTGATAACCCTTTCAGTGAAGAACTTCTTCCTTACATCCAATCTAAACCTCCCCTGGCGCAGCTTGAGACCATTCCCCCTCGTCCGATCATCTGTCATTAGGGAGAAGAGACCAACACCCACTTCTCCACAACCTCCTTTCAGGTAGTTGTAGGCAGTGATCAGGTCTCCTCTCAGCCTCCTCTTCTCCAGGCTAAACAAGCCCAGTTCCCTCAGTCGCTCCTCATAAGACATATTCTCCAGACCCTTCACCAGTTTTGTGGCCCTTCCCTTCACTTGTTTGGTGGCCGTTCTCTGGACACGCTCAAGGACCTCAATGTCTTTCTTGTAATGGGGGGCCCAAAACTGAACACAGTACTCGAGGTGCGGCCTCACCAGTGCCAAGTACAGGGGGAGAATCACATCCCTTGACCTGATGGCCACGCTATTTTTGATACAAGCCAAGATGCCGTTGGCCTTCTTGGCCACCTGGGCACACTGCTGGCTCAGAATACAGATCAAAGCCATTTGTTTTCTACTTACTTACTAGTTGCTCTTAGGTTACACGTATTCTAAAGAAGGGGTACTAAGATGGTGATAATGTGTGTAAAAATATCTTAATTTAATAATAATAGTTTACTGTTTTAAATGGGAATAAGTTACCCTCTAGGATAGAAATAAAGAATGTAAAAAATAATGCTGTAGTGCACTTTCCACCAAAGTGATTACATTTGTCTTTCTGGTGTTACTGTTCAGAAAGCTTGATGCCAGTTTTTAATAAGTAAGCACCACCAAATCATTACCAACTCTGTTTTGTTTACCATTTTAAGTATAGCCTGATTCATTGCTTGAAGTGTATCACTGAGGCCTGTAGTTTTCAAGGCACGGCTCTGTATGTCTTCCATGTTATGTACCACAATGCAATATATTCTAAGTAGAGTCTGTTGTGTACACGAACAGTGATGTTCTGGCCATCTGCCAGCCCAGGCACATCACCATTGCTGTTATCAAAATGTTCCCAGGCACAACAGAGTCAGATGATCAGCAGTACAGCAGCACAGCAAGCAATGAAAGCAAAAAACATACACTAACGAGCACTAGACTCTACTATACAGGTAGGCAAGAAAGTCCATGGCAAGCACAGGACCCTGTCAGTTCATAGCTCAACAGTAATAACAGCTGTAAATACCATCTAGCACATTCCAATCAAACCTGTCATTATCTCAAAACCTTCAAGCTCCACTTTGGGTAACAGAAAGGGCTGTCGTGGTTTAACCACAGCTGTCAACTATGCACCAGCCTCTCGCTCACTTCCCCCAGGTGGGATGCAGGAGAGAATCAGAAGACTCATAGAATCATAGAATGGTTTGGGTTGGAAGAGACCTTAAAGACCATCCAGTTCCAACCCCCCTGCCATGGGCAAGGACACCTTCCACTAGACCAGGTTGCTCAAAGCCTCATCCAGCCTGGCCTTGAACACTTCCAGGGATGGGGCATCCACAGCTTCTCTGGGCAACCTGTTCCAGTGCCTCACCACCCTCTCCAGGAAGAACTTCTTCCTGATATCTAATCTAAACCTCTCTGCTTTCAATTTAAACCCGTTACCCCTTGTCCTGTCACTACAGGCTATTGCAAAAAGCCCTCTCCCCGCTTTCTTGTAGCCCCTTTCAGGTACTAGAAGGCTGCAATAAGGTCTCCCCGGAGCCTTCTCTTCTCCAGGCTGAACAAGCCCAATTCTTGCAGCCTTTCATCACAGGAGAGGTGCTCCAGCCCTCTGATCATCTTCGTGGCCTCCTCTGGACCGGCTTCAACTGGCCAATATCCTTCTGATATTGAGGGCTCCACAGCTGGACGCAGCACTCCAGGTGGGGTCTCACCAGAGCAGAGTACAGGGGCAGAATCCCCTCCCTCGACCTGCTGGCCACACTTCTCTAGAATAGCCCTTTGGTCTGTTGGGGTCAGCGGTCCCACTCGTGTCCCCTCCCAACTTCTTGTGCACTCCCTGCCTACTCTCTGGCGGGGTGGTGTGAGGAGCAGAAGAGCCCCTAACTCTGCATAAGCACTGCTCAGCAGCAACAAAAACATCGCTGTGTTATCAACACTGTTTTGAGCACAGATCCAAAACACAGTCCCATACCAGCTACTGTGAAGCAAATTAACTCTACCCCAGACAAAACCAGCACAGGGGTGTAATTGTCCTCAGATCTCCCTTCTGTAGGTCCAGCAGCCAGGGGTCAGTTACTGTCAGTTTGAAGAAACAATAATCTAACCCACCATCAGCAGAACCATAATCACTTTAAATACCATGCTCTTCTGTGGGAAGAGACAGATACTCTGTTCCTTTTTATAATATTATTTGTAACATCTCACATTATATGATTTGGAGCCATTCAACAAAAAGAAATCTAACCTTAACAGTACCATCCACCACTTACGCTGTATGTTTTGAAGTAGAGCTTTCTTTCTGGCGATTCATCTTGTTTACTTGTTCTAAAAAGAAAATGCTTTTCACTTCTTTTCTTACAGGCTTACAACAAATGAAGGCTATGTTATGGCCATCTGGTTATTTCAGGGCAAGCAATGATGCAGCTAAAATTAAAATAATAAAATCTCTGTTAGGAATATCAGAAGTGATACTTTAATTTTGTAACATGCCAAGTCTCAAAAAAAAAAAATATTTGTGAAAAATTTTCACAGGAAAATTGACATCTTGACAAAGTAAAGGATTCATTGATAACTTCTCAAATAAAACCACAGTTGAGTTCTTTGAAGATGGAGAATATATGGACAGACTATGACACATCCATCTTGTTACCAAACAGCAAAGATGAATAACTTTCACTAAATGCAAAAAAGGACTGTTTGACACACATAAAAACATAAGAGTATTGTACTAATTTTGTCTTGAAAAACCTCAGTACCCAGCCCTTGTTGTAAGTAGAAAGCAACCTCAGAGGTAGGTACAGATATCTACAAATGAGTTAATCATCTCTTGTCAATGAAGACAAGAGGCACTTGTAGGACACAATTCACCCCTTTAGGTTCTTCCTTTCAGCTGAAATTAAAGTGTCCTTAGAATTGCCTGTCTCTCTTTCCTTGGACTAAAAATTGCTAGTAGGATGCTAGCTACAATGCAGGTGTCAATTGAATAATGTCCTCAATTCTTAGTGTTTTTTCTCAGAGTTTTAATTCTGAGTGAATCATCCATTGTTTTGAAGCTATTTACCAAATAGTAGTTAGGAACGTAGGACCCAAGACTGAAACCATCCCATACAGTTTGCTGCTATAAGCAGCTAGCAGTGTCACTGCATTCATTTCATCATTTCATGTTTCTGTCCTGTCAGTGTGGGTTTTGCCACATTTTTCTTCTTTTGTGAAGAACAAGTGGAATAACAGCACCTTCTGGTGGCTCAGTGAGTGTCTGCTGGAGAATTGCAGGTCATTCCATTAGTCTCTAGACTCACTCGTATCACCTTTTTCAGTCTCATACATGTCACTCTCTCTGGGACATGGTTCCTTGACATCTCCTTTGTAACTTTCCTTGTTAGCTTTTCTGACATTCCTTTCTTTTCATACTATTCTATGACTGAAGGTCAAAATTTAATTGTATCTCCAACTAGTGGCATTTTGGATCTTCTTGTTCAGGGTCTGTCTGCAAATCTTCAGAGAAGCCTCTTCATCCCATCAAGTTTTATAATCTGCATATGGATTGAATCATCAATGCCAGATGTATCTCTAGTCCTCCCACTCAAGCGACTGTTTTCTCTTCTCTACTTTCTGACCTCCATGGTTCCAGAAGCTTGAAAAAAATTACTTGAGTATTCCATAAAGAGTTGAAAATTACAAATTAAAAACAACCCCAAAATGTGGGCTGTTTAAATCATTGTTTTCGGCCAGTCTTGTGACGTTTTAATAGTCAGGCTCACAGTTTTTGAATATGTACAGGTGGGAATACCATAACCATCTGTGTCAGGGAGACATAGCCTTGAGCCTCTCTACCCAAGCTTGATGTCATCATCAATATGCATAAGCAACACAAGGAGTCTATAACCTCCAATCTATGGGTAGTAAATGCACAAGTAATTTAACTACTCTCTATAGCAAATAATAGGAAACAATATAAGTAACAATAAGCAGGTCCAGGCAAAATGCAAGATGTATAGCAAAAAAAGAGATGGATTTCTTCTGTGTCTTTTGGCCCCTGTATGATTTTTAAGGATAGTTTCCTACATGGCCTTAATGTGACATTAATGTAATATTTTGCATCTAAATTATATCAAACATTACATTTCTGTAGATTCAGAGTTGAAATTCAGTTGGCATGCATGATTCTGTATATTATATCATTAAACCTAATCAAGAAAATGCTGCCTCTCAAAAATTCAAAATGCATTTCTGTTTAAGTAGAAAACCTACTATATATTTATGTAGTGATATGCTGAGCTGAAATTAAACAGGATGATGACTTGTGTGATAAAAAGAGGATTGAAGTAATAAGTTCTTTAAGGTCAAATTCACTTGCCATTATCTGAGTATCTACGGCATTATATAGTGTAGTTCTAACAGAAGAAATGTTTTAATGCATTCATCTGAGAATGAAATTTCAAGATGAAAACAAGGGAGACTGGCCAGCTAATGCTTTCCTGAGAATGAATTTCCAGACTGAATTTCTAGATTTTTTTCTAATTTCTGACCTGCTTAACATTTTCACCATAAATCCCTATCACATTTTGTGGGTATCCCAGTTCAAAATATGTTTCAGTGAATAGGTTTTCCAGGCTAGTTGAACACATTTTGTTTACTATAAGACCCAACAACTTTCCCTAGTTTATATTATCCAGTTAATTTACAGTTTTAAAGATGAACTTTGATGATTTTAAATGAAATCTTAAACACATAGCTGTGCTGTCATCCTTTAGCACTTCCTCATGGTATTCAGTGGTTCTTTTGTGTCAAGAATATCAAATTGCTTAAATCACATCACATACACTTGACAGTGTGTACAGTATCTCACAGAGTTTTGTGAGACATATCCAAATAGCCTGCAGTACTAGAAAAGCACTGCTTTGTGCAGAAACAATAGCTTGTGAAATGTGATTAAATACCATAATGCCTTATGGCAGACATTGTATGCTTTTGCTATTATCTCCCAGAAAGATGGAAAATAATTTTCATCACAGATGATCACCCAAGATCATGTGTATTATGTTATTTTGTCATGTATTCATTTATGTCCCACTAAAATATTTATTAGGAGGAGTCTCTTCATTTTAAATCAATACTTCTTTATGTCCCAGGGACCCTGCTTTGCTCCTCTATTGTCACTTTGCTTTACGGATATTAACCTCCCACATGTAGACTGAAACAACAAGGGGCACATTCATATTTCAATTCATAATGTAAAACTTTGTGTATCAAACTGGGACAGAACAGTAAAAATAAACATTTTACATGTACTTGAGGTAAATAAATGTGTCCCCTGTCAGAACTTTAAATGTTTTTATCTTTCATGTTGTAAACACTCACAGCAGACCAAATATTAATAGATTAAGACAGGACTTTGATATAGCAATTACTGCCCTATAAACTCATTAGCTATTAATTCTTTAGTAAAATAGTATGAAAAGCAGTTCCATGGAGCAGAAATTTTTAACATGAACTGGTTGAGTTAGAGTAGGCAGCTGGAAATGCACAAGTCACTAGGATTTCAAGTTGCAAACAACACTAGGGTAGGGAAGGTTGGGAGGGTGACACATGCTCTTCCCCTAAAAGGGTTGATGAAAAAGCAAACACGGAAAGGAATGCTGTCAAGGAAACACGTCTCCCTCCCACATCTACAAACATGAACAAATCTGACTGAGCTCTGTAAAGAACATAAAGAAGGCAGAGCTGTCAGGAGGTAACATGCTCAGATAAGTCTACCAAGCCAACTCTTTCATAGAAACTGTTTCTTCAGATTCCTATGGGCAGAAGAATAAGCCATAAATATCCCCAGAAAAGAACTTAAAGCAGCTCTGCTTAAGGACTGCATCTCTGCCTCCCTCAAATGAGCATTAGATCTGGTTCTCACACCAGGAGGATAACAGTGTTGAGAAGTATATAGAAAGCTCCAAATTGTAGATCTGCTGCTCATTTCTGCCCTTGGAATATATATTGAACAAATCACGCCAGTTACTTTCTTTTTCTCTTGGGAATGCTCACAAAACCTTTCTAGTGTTGAAGCTTGAGCAATACCACTGCAAGATTACACATAAAATTTAATCCATCTAATAGTGTTGGATTGGGTTTTCTCCTTTGATCTCTCTCCAATGTTATGTTCTCTCGGGAAGAGTTTGTAAAGGCTTTGTTCTTTCTCAGAAACTAAGCATCCTTTGCATATCTAAACGATGTCATTTATTTCTTCTGGGGAGATTGTGCAGATTTGATTATACAGATAAATAATTAAGTAGATTTAAGTGAAAAGCCAAAATAACTTTAGGAAGAATATCAAATATGGACAAGCTGACTCCTGTATCTTTGTGGTTTATAGTGAATAAAACGAGTGATGTGAAAGGTACATATTCTCCTTTCAAGGACATCAGGGGAGTAATTTTTTTTTCCAGTTGTTGAAGGAGAAAGTGACCCTCTTTCCAGTACAATACCAATTACTCTGAAAATTGAGAAATGAGAATAGAATTGAAAGAAAAATACCTTGTTCTCATAATACTAATGAGGGTTTTCCATTGGTTCAACCCTGAGAAATATGAGTATAAATTATATTTCTAAAATTTTTTAAAATGTCTGTGGCAGGAATAGTTAAAAGCTATAAAAATTGCACTTGAAGAAAACAAAATATTAAGAAGACAGAATGAGACAGATTTCTGTAATTTCATGAAATGCAATTCACAAGTAATACAGTTTTTTCTGTGATCATTTAGATTTGGTTTTGATCTGAAGCTGCAGACCTCAAAATTTAAGTTTAAGATCCAAGCAAGGTAGAGGTTCCTTCTCAGTGAAGGGATATCAAGCAGAGGTCTACCCAGCAGCCAGGCTTCCCTAGCTGTTACATTACTGCACTGATGGAAGGAGGGTGGGGATGGGAGAGGGAGGTGAGGAGAGGAGGACAAGGAGGCTTCCTGCCAAAACCAGGCGATCTGTCCAGTGAAAATCAGGAAGAGAACAAGTACAGAGTCAGGCTGCAGCAGCCCAACAATGAAGACACTTGGCTACAAGTGAGGATATCACAACTCTTCCTGGGGTACTGCTGTTCTATATCTGAAGCTCTTGCACTGGCAAAGGAAAACAAGAAATAAAAGAATATATCTTTCTTGTCAGAATGGATTACTTCTTCAGTGTAATGACAAAACTTACAGACCAATGGAAGCCAGGTAGTATAATATACGAGGCCTTACTGTGCATACTATCACATGACATTTTGTTTATAGCATCATATTGCCACTGACAGTAATATTGACATGTAGACTGAAAATTGTTGCTTGGTGGAAAACAGACATAATGAATAATGATAAATATCTTTCCCAAAGGCAGATGGTACATGTCTTGTCAAGTGCTACATGGGTCACCTTTGTGTTTGGACTTACTTAACATCTTAATGAACATATTCAGAAAGGATATAAATAACATGCCATGCAAATCTGCAGATGATAGTACACATGGGTATCTTCTGAAGACTGAGCATCTACAGTTCTGTGAAGGTCATGTCAAGATGAAATTAATTGTGAGAAAATTGCAGGTGAAGTGGGAAAATGTGACTGGGTGTTCATGGGTAAAGAGAAACCTGAAAAGCCACTAATGCACGAATGGAGAGTGAGGTAAAGTCATAGTTCAGACTTCCTCTAGTGACACATCCTGTGCTTCTTCTCCTTTAGTAAGTTTTATCGCCCATGTGAACTTCAAAACAATCCCTCCTTCCAAGTACCTCTGCCAAAATTTTTGCCTACACCATACTAACCTCCTTCCACAACTACTCCTGCCTCCTTCTCTTTGGTTTTTTTTTTTTGGTTTTTTTTTTCCTTCTTCCCAAATACTTCAGATTTCTAATGCCACAAAAGAAATTTCACACACACCCCAATTTAATGGCCCACACCTTCTGTAACACAAAACTGTGCTGTGCTTCCCTTTCCCACTCCCTCCTGTTTTATTTGTGAGGGTATGTTAGTCTGCAAGGGAGGCACAATAAAAGTATCTGAATGGAGTGAGATCCCTCTATTCAGGGGAATATATTAAGCCATCTAAGCGCCTTAACTTCACCTTGGTGGTTTTAGAAGAGGCAATCCCATGTCTTCTTTGGCATCTCTGACGTATTCAGTTCCTGTTGGTTTATATAAGATTGGAGGCAATTCTTCCTCTCATTCTCCTGTCCTTGAATCATGATGCTGAATCTGTAATCACACAGGCTATTCATTTAATTCAGGTCGTCACTTTTCAAAGTGATTACGAGTGATAACTTGACATTTTTCATTTAGTGTTACAAGGTACAGAGAGCTTATACCTTTTTCGCTTAATCCTAGAAAAACAAGGGCCAAATCATGTTTTGGCTTTATGCCAAATGTTATTCACCAGGAAAAGCTGTTTTTATGACACCAGGCATATGATAAAATCAAGTGATTTCACAAAATAAACACGAAATAAAAATATAGTACATTAAGTAGTCTGAGGTGGGATAAGTTAAATTCCTTACTGTATGTATATTTGCTGCTGATGTGGTGGGGTTGGGGTTTAATTTTGGACAAGCATACATGTGGATTTATGATCGGGGGCAAACATACATTTTAGATTTGGTCATCTCCATTTGTAGGCAAATTTCTGTCATTTTCTGAGCTACAAGTTGTTCATATTTGAAATTGTTTCATATTTGCAGCCTTGAGGCTTTCACAGTTTGGAGATACTATATTCTGATACAGAAAATGGATGTCATAGCAGTGCCATTCTTTTCAAATCTGTATCACAATATGAATTTCAGCAGGTTATTTCATAATTTAGGGGATGCACTGAAGAGAGGATAATAGGAAGGGCAGTAGGAGGATAGAAAAGTTCTAAAATATAGCAACAGGAATCCAGTTAACACTTATGAAAGTGATGGGATAATTATCACTATCCCATGCAATTTCCCATTAGGGAATAATTCTGCAGTCTGTGTGGTGCCAGGGTTGTGAAGTTACCTGCATGGATCAGGAATGGTAAAACTGCAGAGGTAGTGATTTTATGGAGTTAAGAGAGAGTGGGGGAGAGCAGTGCACAGCACAAGGATTTTACGTGTCACTTACTAAAGTTAGATCTCAGCAGTGTGATTCTGCTCGCTTCCGTAGGAAAGCAGAGTTAAAACCAGGGTAAGCAAGATCAAAACTTCACTTTAAAGTAAATGGGCATGGCCTATTTATACTGTAAGTAATTCTGTGGGAGGGGTTACTTTCTTTGATACATTTTCACAGGGGCCACAAAAAACAATGAAATCACACAGACTCATAATTTCGGCTGTCATGGGACACTATTCTTATATCAGTTATCCTATTCCGAGTCCAACAAGCACAGCATGTTTTTCTGGGGAAGCCAATATGGTATTTGCCCTGTAGAAGCAGCAGGACAGAGTGAGATGCCACAGAAAAAGCAAGGCAATATGTGCAGACGTTCATAAGCAGTGAACGTAGAAGAGGAAGACAAAACGTAGGTAATATTTTCTGATCTAATCTGAAAAGAACCCTCTCCTTCCTGACCCTAAATCTGGCCATCAGCATGGCAGTAAATTTGTCAGGCTGTCCAGCCAGAGCTATGAAAGTAAATTTGCTCTGCCTGGTGGCACTGGCAGGTACCCTTCCAACGTCCTCTCTCTGGCTCCCATCAGCCCTCAGCACTTTGAAAGAACACAAGAATTAATGCATTTGGCCCATACTGCTTATAGAAGAACAATCTTTTATTGATGCTGGCAGAGGAACTGCCTGAATCCCTGGAGCAGTCAGTGCCTCAGTTCAGTGATGCCTGCACTATGGGTGATGCAAGGTCAGGGCAGACCTTCCTCGTCTTCCCCTGGCCTGTGAAGGACAAGCAGCGATCATGATCCTGGTTGGGATGGTCTTCCAAATATGCATGTGGAAAAATAAAGAGATACATCCAGCAGACAGGAAATCCAGCTTTTATAATGGTTTGCTTGTTTTCGTTAACAATAAATTACTCACTTCCAATAATTTATTTTTATTCTCCTCACAGAGCTCTTGTCATAATACTGAAATGCTCAGTTATATCTTTAAATAGAAATTACAGAAATAAGAGAGAGTAGCTAGAGGTCAGTGGGTAAGTAGTTTTGTACTTTGAGAAAAATAGGAAGGGTGACAGTAAAAATTACTATTAAATTCAAATTGATGAAGTTGCCCATTAGCTCTACAGAAAGCAGTGTGGAATACCAAGATTTTCTGCCTCAATCATATATCATAGAATGAATTGTAGAGTGATTTGGGTTGGAAGGGAACTTAAAGATCATCCATTTCCAATGGGCAGGGACACCCTCGACTAGACCAGGTTACTCAAAGCCTCATCCAGCCTGTTCTTGAAGACAGCCAGCAATGGGACATCCACAGCTTCTCTGGGCAACCTGTTCCAGTGCCTCACCACCTTTTCTGGAAAGAATATTTTCCTGATATTTAATCTAAACTACATGTTTTCAATTTAAACCCATTACCCCTTGTTCTGTCACTACTTGCCCTTGTAAAAAGTCCTCCCCCCACCCCCACCGGCTTTCTTGTAGGCCTCCTTCAGGTAAACTTCTCCAGGCTGAACAAGCCCAATTCTCTCAGCCTGTCCCTATAGAAGATGTAGTCCAGCCCTCTGATAATCTTCATGACCTCCTCCAGACTCCTTCCAACCAGTAGATATCCTTCTTATGTTAAGGGTTCCACAGCTGGATGAAATACTCCAGGTGGTGTCGGTCCCAAGAGAGCAGAATGGGCAGGAGAGAATCCCCTCCCTCGACATACTGACCACACTTCTCTGGATACAGCCCAGGATACGGTTGGCCTTCTGGGCTGCCAGCGCACACTGCCGGCTCATGTTCAGCTTTTCATCCAGCGGTACCCCCCCGTCCTTCTCCTCAGGGCTGCTCTCTACCCATTCTCCACCCAGCCTGTACTTGTGCTTGGGATTGCCCCAACCCAGGTGCAGGACCTTGCACTTGGCCTTGTTGAACTCCATGAGGTTGGCAGTGGCCCACCTCTGCAGCCTGTCCAGGTCCCTCTGGATGGCATTCCTTCCCTCCAGCATGTCGACCGCCCCACACAGCTTGGTGTCAGCAAACTTGCTGAGGGTGCACTCAATGCCATTATCCTTGTCACTGATGAAGTTGTTAAACTGTACTGGTCCCAAGACTGACCCCTGAAGAACACCGCTCATCACTGGTCTCCACTCGGACATTGAGCCATTGACCACCACTCTCTGTGTGCGACCATTCGGCCAGTTCTTTACCTATCAAGCGGTCCATCTGTCAAATCCATGTCTCTGCAGTTTTGAGACAAGGATGTCATGTGGGACAGTATTGAAGGCTTTGCACAAGTCCGGGTAGATGACATCGGTTGCCCTTCCTTCATCCACCATAGTTGTAACCCCATCATTGAAGGCTACCAGATTTTTCAGGCACAATCTGCCCTTATTGAAGCCATGTGTGCTGTCACAAATCACCTCATTGTTTTCCATGTGCCCTAGAATGGCTTCCAGGATGATCTGCTCCATGATCTTGCCCGGCACAGAGGTGAGACTGACTGGCCTGTAGTTCCCTGGAACCTCCTTTTTTTTCCTCTTTTTAAAGATGGGATTATATTTCCCCTTTTCCAGTCAGTAGGAACTTTACCAGACTGTGAAGTTCCAGTTCATATGACTTCTCGAATATACATATAGAGGTTTAGCAACCTCATTCACCATTTCCTTCAGGAGCCATGAATGCATTTCTTGAGGTTCCATGGACTTGGGCACCTCCAGGTTCCTTATGTGGTCCCAAACCTGAACCTGTCTAACCAGGGGCGGTTGTCTATTCTCCCAGTAAATATCAGAGAACATACAGAATATGAGGTGGCATAAAGGGTTTGTAACAATGTTTTTCATCCAAGCCTGACTCAGTTTACAAAGATATGCCTTCTTTTACTTCTTACTTTTTTTTTTTTTTAATGTATAATCTCAGAAGGTCATGAAAGTGATGTCTGATGTGAAGGTCCACTGGACTTTTTGTATTTCATTTCATTCGTGTGAACTCTATCCCCACCTAAGAGTGTAATTGTCTTCTTCAATTTTCACGAATTCCAGGTGCTGGATAAGCCCTTCTCAGCTGGGATATAGTACCATATTAATATAAAAAATGTTCAAAAACAAGCAAAATGATCCAGAAATGCATATGAATTCCAGCAAAACAACAATTCCTTGTATCATGCAATCTTATTCTTCCTTTTCTCCTTCCCTGTACCCATGTTGCTTTTTGTTAAATATTGTTCTCTGTAGTTTGACCTTCCCGTATTCCAGCTTCCTTTACATTGTCCTCCCTGAGCTCTGTGCATTTTGGCAGGAGCTCTGTTCATTAGGTCAGGCTTCTTGGCGCTGACCGCAAATTGGGAACTCCAAGTTTTTCTCAGGGAATGTGATCATTGCTCATCTGTGCTGTACTGTTTCCATCCTTAGAATTTGAAAACTAATGATGGTATTAGCATTCAACCCCCAGATGGGCAGAGACAGTTTGATTTCTCCCGACCATCAAAGATAGAAGAGTCTTAAACGTTACTTTGAACTTTTCCAATAATATTGATTCTACAGCATCCCACAGAAGCTGCTCCCATTATGTAACCATTCATAGGCTTGTGAGAATTTCTTAATATTGAACCTGCCTTTTTTTCTCATACAAAGTAAGCCAATTATTTCTTATTCTGCTCTATTTGACAAGAAAGGAAGGTGAGCTCTGTATTCACAGTGCACTTACAAACTCCTTTTCCTACTGCTCTCCTTTTATCTATTCTCCTGATCCGTGTTTGTGAAAAGACTTCTCATTCCTCTCTTTCTCACTGAATGTTGATGAAACAAAACATATTCAAAGCCAGCCTGACATTCTGGGGACAATTTCTTCAATATCAAGATTCTAAACCGCAATTTAAAATATCCTAGGCAAGCAAAGTACAGTGTGATTATTTGAAAGGCAACTGGAAACAAACAGGATATTTATTTTAATAATAAAATAAAATAAATTTATTTTTGATCTTCCTAGAAAAGGTGGAATGATAGCTTTGATATATAAACCTTCTTGTTCCTAAATAATATTTCCAGCAAAATAAAAAATGAAATAATCTTATAACTGATAGAATTAAATCTTAAGCTTTTGGGGATCTTTTTAGGAATTCAGGTTCACTGAACCATTTAACCTAGCTATTTAATTTTGTGGAATGTCTTGTGTGATATTTTATACTAAAAGAGTTTTGCATATAAAAGTGCATGAGGCAATAACATTTATCTCTAAAGTCTCGTGTGACTTTAGTAGTAGAGGAAGGTGCCAGAGCGATACTTGGAAAATTAAATTCGGAGTTTATCTATAATGCAACAGCAAAAGTAACTTCTTGTAGATATTGTCCCATCACCATGACTCAGCCCTGATCTGTGGGGAACACACAAGTTTTGTTAGTCTTCTTGGCCCATGCAGTTGCTGTGGTCACTGCAATTTGGTAGATAGTGCAAATTCAGTATGTTAGTTTTGCAAGGAATAAGTCAGAACTGAGACCTGCCAAATTCATTGTGTGCATGGGACAATAAACCTGCAAAATGAAAATTTTTTAGTCCTATTAAAATGGGTGGGGTTAAGGCAGATGGACTGCATGTGCAAAGATGGATCTCAGAGCAGAAACAATTTGAATTACCCTGTTCTTTCTAGAAATCCTGACCAGTCATATATCTGGAGGCAGACCTGTGTACTGGACTCTCAGGTTTCAATCACAATTCACAGTGGTTTATGGTGTGAACTCTAGTCTCAGCATTTTGTGGGACCTTGACTTTTCCCACCTTCATTTCTTCTTTTTCCCTCTAGAAGCAGTAGAGTAGGAAACTCACATAATTCACATATCTTGGCTATAGCTGGACTCAGGATTCTTCCCTTCCTAGAAGCATCAAACAAATCTTTTCAACCTCCATTTCTTCTCATCACAAAATACTCCTCTGTGTCTCACTCATCTGCACTTTGTCTTCCCCTGAACAAACTATGATTGATGTTTTCTATCAGTATATGCTAACCTATTTTCTAGGGTAATTTATTTTCTTAATAAAAGTTAAGAGCTGGTGGTTTGCTACTGCTTCATACGTGCTGCTAATCATCCTGATGAGTGGGCTGTCAAAAAAACTTCCTTCCAAAACCAGGGAAAAATGTAGAAAGCAGATACACAGACCTGCAAATAGGGTGCTAGCAAACAGAGATAATGTTTTTTGATGGTGCTTATGACATTTCAAGAGATCATGAACCATGAACTATGAAGGACACAAAGGCTTTAAATGAAACCCATGGTTCACAAGATTTGTGATCTTTGTCCTTCTAGAAACTGCTGGGTACCCTTACTTAAGTACCTCATAGATATGACCAACTTGGAAAAATTTGGGAGGAAAAAAGTAGCAGGATAAAGGCTGAATTTATAGACAAGAACTAATGTTCAGTCTAAGGTCAGTTTGGCCAAGTGATATTTAAGACATACGGACATCTCTGTAGATGTGTTTCTAAGGAGGAGCTCTGTTTTCTCAATGTGGTAGACTTAGTAACAAGTAATGAAATAGAGAAAAAACAAATGCTGGTTTGAAACTAGGTGAGTCTTGTTGATGCAGAAATCTAAGATTATGAAATAACTGTGAAAGCTGCCTCATTGGTAAAAACATCTTAAAATAAATTGGAAAAATAAATTAGGAAAACTGAAACAAAGAAGGAAAACTGAAAATAAACAAATTCCTTACAGATTGAGGAATGAACTTCAGGAACTTCCTCCTCCACCCCCTTCCCCTCTCTAAAACCTGCCTTCACTCATTCTACAAATCCTGCGGGTACCAGCAGTGCCATGTAACAATTTCAGAACAGTTTGCTGGCAATGCAGATACAAGAAGGCAGTGGGATGGGAAGGCTTGTATTTACTTTCAGACGAGTTATATCAGATGTAATATGAAAGCAACCTTCATCACTTATTAATGAATGGTAGATTTATTAGAATAATATTCCTGGAATTGTGTGTGTAGATTATGTTTAGGCATAAAACTGATATATTTTCAGGCCACCTGAGACACTATTTCATTCTTCTGGCCGTGTGCACAGGACAAGGATAGAAGAAAATCCACTGCACTTTCATAAGGTAATACTACTACTTCTGCACAGTCATGCTACAGTATTTGATATCATTACACTGTAAATACTATTTTCTGATCAAGGGGAGGATTTTAAAAAATAGAGAGGCAAAATTTGATATTTTCAAGTGTTTATCTCTGTTGGGAATACACAGGCATCATGGTTTCACTTATCTCAGAGATGTCCCAGGTCTACCATAGAAAAATCCAGGGCACAGAAGTACTGCACAATGTTTGGAGAAGTGCTATCCATCATAATAAAGGAAATCAGAATGAGGCAGTACATGAGAATAAGCAGGATTTGCACAAGATGTTGGGATCCAGGATGCAACTGAGAATTAAGAGCTCTGGCTGACGTCACTGTGAAGTTCATCTCTATCATGTCTGAAAATCTGTGGTGATCATGGGATGTCCTCAATGACTGCAAAAAGGTAAATTTTATGTCCAACTTCAACAGAAGACAAGAAGATGGAAAAGAATTTCCTTTTTCCAGAAAAAAAAAACCATGGGCTAGTCAACTCAACATCAGTCTCTGGGAACATCATGGAACAAGTCTTTACAGAAGTCATTTCAGACACTTAAAGAACAAAAGGTGATTGGACACAACCCACATGGATTTACGAAGGGCAGATCTCTGAGATGAAGTGACTGCTCAGGAGACAAGGGCAGAGCAGGAGATGCCATTTATCTTGACTCTAGCAAGGCTTCTGAGATATTCTCTCATAATAACCCTGTAGCCCACCTGTCAGAATATAGACTGGATGGATTACAGATTAAATGGATAAAAAAGAGTGGACCAGGGCTTAAAGGATAGTTAGTTCAAATACCAGTTGGTTACCAGTTATGACTGGCATTAAACAAGGGCTGGTAGTGTTTAAACCTTCATTGATGACCTGGACCATTGGACACACACTCAGCAAGTCTGCAAGACACCAAACTTCTCTGAATATTTGGTATGCTTGAGGGCAGGCTTGTCATAAAAGCACCATCAAAAAGTTGAAAGAATGAGCTGACAAGAACTTAAGTTCAAAGGTAAATGTCAGGTTCTGCATCCGAAATGGAATTATTCTCTGCAACATTTCAGAACAGAGACTTACTGGCTAAAAAGCAGCTCCAAAGAAAAGGGCTAGGCAGTCCTGGTAGACAGGAGGTTGAGCAGCAGTACGCCCTAGCAGCAATGAAGGCCAACCACATCCAGCACTATATTGGCTGGACTGTAACTATCAGGACAAGGAAATTTATTTTTCTGTTCTGTTTGACTCTTCTGAGACCACGTCTGTAGTGCTGTGGCCAGTTTTGAATGTCCCAGTAAATAAGAAGGATCAACAAAGCTGGGAGATAACCTGGGGCCTGGAATCCCTTGTCTCCATGCATTAGAGACGGTAAGGAAACTGGATCTATTAAACCCAAGGAAGCATTGCATGAGCAATATTTTGACTGCAGTTTTCCAATACCTGAAGGGGAGCTACAGGGAAGATATAGAACCAGACTTTTAGGATATGCCCAGCAAAAGGACGAGAGCTAACTCTTAGATGTTATAGCAATAAAAACTGGACTTATGGAAAAATTATTCACAGAGAGAGGGGTTAAGCACTTGAACAGGCTTATAAGAGAGGTTTGGGAATCTCCATCATTGGAGATGGTCAAAACTTACCCAAGGCCTTATCAACCACATCTAATTTTGAAAGTTGGACCTTGAACATGAGTTTGGAGGATGCCGAGGTCCCTTCCAGCTGAAGTTTTTCAATGTTTCTATGAAATGTTGGTCATTTTTTCAACTGAAACATGGATATGAATACTTTTTTTCTGTTTTAACACACACGACAATGTTCAGAGGTAATGAGCAGACACTATTCCTTATGCTGTGTTGGTATATCTTCTCAGTGCTGCCTCTGAAAAACACCTTTGAGATTTGCAGACTGTGCAGATGGAACTCAGATAGTGATATGTTTTGCAGACCATCTCCTCACTGCAGGGGATAATAACTAGCTACATGCACTTAATGCACCCTTGGAACATAATGGTGGCTCAAGAGAAAAAAGCTTTTGTTACATTTTGCAGGATTCAATCTATCCTAAAATTAAAATAAGCTTTTTCTTTTCTTTTTTTTAAGATTATACTCTTTATTTTCTATCAACATCAGCATTCCCAACATATTCTGGCCATCAGCAAATGTACAGATAAGGTGAGAGAGGCAAAAAAATCACTTGCACCTTTTACTGTGACTCCCTGATCTTCTCATTCTGAAGTTAGATCAAATTCACAAGAACTGAAGGGCATTATGAGAACAAAGTGCTTTGCATTAGTCTGTCTGTACTATCCACACCATGAAAATACCAGAAGGATGTAAAAGAGGTTGATCAACGTATTTTCTAACCATTTAAGGCTTGCAAATTCTGGCTCATAAATGGTCTGTAAATAATTAATAAAATAAATCTTTTTTTCTCTACGAGCACTGAAGAAATAAATGTGCCTCATTCTGAAAGCAAAACATTTTCTTAAAGCTAATTCTTTAAAATGGCACAATGGTGAACTGCGTAAAATTGTTATTTAGAGACCAATAAGAAGAATGTGCCTTGTAAAAAGGGGTTTATTAGTCCTTACCCAGCTTTAATGAGCAGGTTTCTACATCTAAAACTTTAATATGCAGTTGGCACTTCCCTTCATTTTAGTCAGTGGTTTCTGTTTTCAAGTTTGCCAGTCAAAATAAACAGGAACTGCAATACACTGTCTATATAATTTAATCCTTATCTCATCATGCCTGGACTGTGAGTGAAATTAAAACTCAGCATTGACATTTATGTTTACAATTTTTTTCATTGTTTTAAAAGAAATTTATATGTAGCTGTTCTGTTCTGTTTTGAAAAAATATACAGGCATTTTAAACATTGGCTGCACTGCTGCACCTTACTGTTTCAGTTATTTCATTCACCCAGACCAGATAGCTATGGAACTGTATCAATTCCTAACATCTGAGTGAAAGAATACATAAAGGAATTTCCAAACAACATAGTTGAGTCTACATATTTGGCTACAGGTGTTTGTATAGAGCTTTTTCTCAATTTGCATTCAACTCTAAGTAATTTTAAGATCCTTCGCTGCACACTGGGTTAGCCAACATTCTGCTATAGGGACTGTCACAAAACCAAAAAGTCTGAATTATTTTAAAAAGTGTTGTCTATAACAAAGAAAGAATGACTGTCTTCTTCCCTGTGTATGTGTTCAGTAAGTAGGACTGAGAAGAGCATGGTCACGCAGAAAAGCCAGGCTCACCATTCCTTATGTAAACTGTTTCCATAATAAAGGCAAACTGTAAAGCCAGTAACAAAACTGAAAGTAGATTCAAAGAATTCCTGAAATCTAATACATTTGCAGTCCCCAAACTATGTCCTCCCTCAGATAAAGAAAAGGTCTTCAAACTTTTCAGAACTAGAACTGATTTGGACTTCTTTCTTGGTTTGTTTGTTTGTTATTTTCCTTTTTTTTTGGTTGTTTGTTTTGGTTTGTTTTTTTTTAATTATACTTTGGTTAACATCTATTGGAAAACATTCTTTAGTGTGAGAAAGACTGGCTTTATAGTCTGTGGGCATGAGAAACACATACCAAGCTACAGGAGAGAAAGTTATGTAAATTCCAGATTGGCCCAGGTCTAACTACCGAATGGAACACAGAAGATGAAAAATTTCATTATTCTATGGTGTGCCTTCATATATCTAATACACAACTCTAGTCCCACACAATCCTGAACCAGTAAAGCAACAGTCAAAAGTACAGTGATGAAAGATATGCAATGGCTTCTATTCCAGTACCAGGAGTCTACAGAGAAGAGACAACTTCAAGAGGGATACCAGAACATTCTGAAAAATAATGTGTAGACTGGAAAAGCTGATAAGGAATGGTTGTTTATCCTACCATTCTGTACAAGCACTGGGAGGCATTACCTGAAGCCAGCAGGCAGCAGATTCCAAAGGAATGAGAAAATATACTTATTCACACAGTGCACAGTTACCTTGTGGACCTCTTTGGTGTATGACTTGGGTTTAAACTTCTGAGTGAGAACAAGAAGCAAACCGAGAAAGCAAAGAAAGGAATCCACCAAAAGCTACAGAGATCCCCTTGATGTCACTGGGGAACCATCAGCCCTTGGAGGAAGTAAGGGAGCTCTGGTGAACTACCATTGTATCACTATCAGTATCACTATGTCCTGTCTCTTTCCGGTATTCTTAGGCATCTGCCACTGGTCACTGCTGGAGATAGACTACTAGCTTCCTAGACATAGAATCATAGAATCATAGAATAGTTTGGGTTGGAAGGGACCTTAAAGATCATCTAGTTCCAATCCCCCTAGTCCTAACTAGACACTTGATCTCATCCACTACAGCTCTTCTTACGTTCTTGTTTCTGAAACACATGCATTTGTCATATAGGTGTTTATGCATTGCAAACCTGAAAGATTTAATTTTTCATTTTGATGCAGAGGGATCAAGTTGCTTCATGAACTGCAAATTGATGCAGCTATGGTTGCTATGAATTTGAATCCTTTGTTCCCTGATCTTTTTCCCTCCTGCCTCTGGTATGAAACAAGAGGCAAAGGATGTTTTCACCAGGTTAGATCTATACAAGTGGTGCATGCAGTGGGTGAAAAGTGATTTGACCCTTGGACCTTCAAAGGAGATGAAAAGCAATAGGTTAACTGATGCTATCTGTAAGGACTCTTGCCATTATCCAGCTCAACATTATGTAATGTCACAGTTTTGATACAATTACTCTTCTGGCAAATTTGTTTGAAACGGGCTTATTACCTCAAAAGCTATCAGTAAGGTAGCAGATAAATAGACAAATGAAGATGAAACAAAAGGATAGCCAGCTTGACTTTGTAAGCTTTATTCCTTTTGTTCTTAAACCTCAGACCTTACATTGGGGTAGAATTGCCCCTTTCCAGTCAGATCCACAGCTTTATTACGTACTTTCTCTACTGATCTACTAGAAACTACATTACATTCACTCTGAATTACTATCCCTTTTAGATGCTAAGGATAGTTGTAGAGAACAAAGTTAGCTGCCTCATTTGTCATGTCTTTCTTTCCATTACAACCTGTTTGCCACTACCCATCTGTCATCCACAAGACAAAGAAACTCCTAGGTCTCTTAAATCTGCCCTGAAACACTAAAAATGAGAGCTCCAAGAACAAGCAGCAGCTTGCTGTTCTGTGCAGGCTGGGATGTCAGAGTACCTTGAAACTGGCTTTCCACTCCAGTCTCTTCTAGGCAGGTCCCTTCCCAAGTCTGCTTTTCCTCTCCCACTCATACACCTTCTTTTGCTTCCTGAAGCAACGGAAAAGCTGTCGACATCAGCCTGCAGGATAAATGTCTCTGGGAGGCTAAAGAGGAAAGCAAAACCTGTGTCAGGGAAAGGTATCTAGGCCAGCTCTGGCTTTATGAAGACGACCTTCAGACGGAGAGCAAGTAGTCTGTAAACTGTCATGCTTCTCTAAAATATTGGCATATGAGTTCATTACTGTCTACCTGCCACCTCCGTATTAGACTTCAAAACATTTCTTGTACTGCTACAGATAAGAGGTTGAGTGAGGGATCTGTCAAACCACACCACAACAAGCCATTCATCCTGTAGAAGTCAGACAATGGAATCTCCTCCTTCAGGGGAAATTGCTCAAAGTATGTGTAAGTTAAACCCTGGGACATGGGCCCTAGTTATGAGGCAGAATTTAAGTTTGTCTTGGTAACCTGCATATTTCCTGAGTTGTAGCACAATATTTACCAATATTCCTGCAGGATACTAAAGGTCAATATATTATTTTTAAGAATTCAAACTGTAATAGGTGTCCTCCCCTCCACAGCCCTTGGAATAAATACGTCATTTGAAAAAATACCCTTATATACATTAGAGCATATCAGTGACCCTGTGGGTACTTTGAAAACTGTGTGCCCATGCTTTATTGGCAGAGGTGACAAAGTTGTGAATTATTAACGATTCTTCAAGTTAAAGATTCCTGGAGAATCACTAATCAAACAAGAGTTTAATTTTACTCCTAAAAAACAATTATATGACTGCAGAGGGATTAGTCATATCTATGTACCAACTGCTTTTCAATAGTTTTTAGTAAAAAAAAATATAAATATCTACAGTGTGTAGAACATTTTAAATGGCGGGACAAACCTTTCCTCACTTGTCTTCTCTGTTTGATGGAACTACGGAAAGATTATGAATTTGCATTCATTTATGGAAATTGTCTTTATCCTCAAATAGCAAAAAGAATGAAGAAGACAAAAAATTTATTATTCCATGCTGTGCCTGCACTGTGTATCCTACAAGCAGTTCTATTCCCTGACAACTCAAAAGAGCAAAGCAGTTGCGGGAAAACGTACAGATAAGGTAAAGGTAAGGTAAGCATTCATTCCTCACATATATATACACATGGGAGTGCCTTTCACTGATGAGCTCAAGGTCTTTCAGGGTAAGATTAAGAATCGCATACAGTCTTCCTAGAGATTCCTGTTTCTGTCGAAATAACAAGGACTACCTTTGGTCAAATAATCCTCTCTCATTATATGTGGAACAACCAGTAGGAACATCACATGGACACAGCATGAATAGCAGCAGATACTCCTGCTCACAAAATGTTAGAGATTTTTTTTTCATTTTTCTTTCTTGATAATACCCTTTTCATAACCTCTCAGCATTTAGCTGCCTGCCAAAAGTGGTGTCCAGCTTTCTTGAATGATACTTTTTTTGTTAGGTTCCTTCCAGATCTTATGTAGCTCCTATTTATGAGTTCACAAGGGCTGCACTTCTTCCATAACCTAAAAGACCTGAGAAAGTCCTTTGGATAACGTAACCTCATAGATAACATCTGATGTGTATTTTATGGAACCAAATTGTTTGGTTCCATCCCCTTTGTCCAACCCTGGTCCCAAGTGATGAACAAACATTCTGGTCCTCAGTATTTGGAATACATTAGCTAAAGCTGAGATGTTAGGAAATTAAAACACACAAGAGACAGCTTTAACATCCCTACTATGGACATCATGCCAGTACATGTCTACACACTAGTGCATGTATCTACTCCCTTGGAAAATAACCTCAGCCTACACTGTGACCACAACGGTAGAAAGAAAATAAAGCTACTGTGCTTAAATCATAATACTGCAATTAATGCAGCAGGGAGCAGATCCAGCATCGTCTGTCATCCGTGCAGAGTAGAAAATGGAAGAACATTTCTAGTAACTAAAATAGTGGTTGAGCTCTTTTTATCTGTCCGCAGCAATTTTCTTTTGAAGGTTCACAAAGAAGGAAAATTCATTCATTCCTCAGCTTTTATCCTTTTTTTTTTTTTTTTTTCCAAGGGACGTATTATTTAAGCTCTACTGTAATTAAATATGAATCTTTGTAGCACATTTTGCCTCTATTGTTTCTACAGAGCTGTCACTACCAGTGATATATCTCACCTCAGAAGGCAAAATCGTTTCAAGAGATAACATTTTCCCCTCAGCCCCACGAAGCCCCAGTGGGCATATTTCTGGATTCATTTGAAAGCAGCAGAAGCAGCTGTGCACCTCTGTATGTGAAAGGTCTGATCAGACCAGTCTTAGTTTAAAATCCACAGAAATGACAGAAAGATGATTTTGCTGCAACAGAGCAATTCACAGCTCCAGTGCAGGTTGATGCCAAGTTTTTAAAAGGCTTTAATAAGCCAAGCCGGCCGGGAGTCAGAACATGATGTAGCTGTGTGGCATTGCTGCAGAGCCTGACATCCCCAATCAGCCATAAATTAATTTTCACAAAGGGTAGAGGAAGACATTCAGAAAGGAGTAATGTGCCCTGATACTGTCAGTCTTATCAGCGTGATATTGCATTGACATTCTAACCATTAGCTATGAACCTATGTAATGGTTACAAATTAAGTAATGGGATGAAATTAAGAAAAGATAAATTTGGGAATGAGGAGCTGAAAATGAGTGAGGTCTACAAGGCAATAGCAGTCTCAAAGACAACTGTGGGAAATCTGATTTCCGGGACTATACAGGGCAAAGATCTGGAGAGTATACAGAGATATAAATCCCGCTGTGGCAGGTATTTGGTCTGTAGCATTGTGATTTATACAATATTGGTACTGGAGTGAGATGGGAATCTTTCAGCAAAACTTTTTTTTTTTTTTCCAGAAAATGCTGGTTTATGTAAAACAACACTTTTTTTTGTAGAAATGTATAATTTTTGATGAAGCATTGGCTGAGAATTGTTTCTCATGTCTAGAGGAGATTCACAGGTAAACATCTGAAATGGTCACCTTCTCAGCACAGACATGGGGCCACTTTTGTTCATGATGAAGCCAGACTTCCACCAAGAAACAAATGACTGAGGCTAGAGAGAAAACACATGAAAGAAGGCACCTGCATCAGTAGTCTCCTTGCTTATGGGGACAGTACCACCTGGAGGAGATTTGTCAGCTTCTGGGCCTTTTTCCAGGGACATTTATGGTTTTTTTAAAGGGAGACACTGAGACACTTCTCACACTTCTACCCATGCAAGAGGGACTGAGGTATAGCACCTATAAAACATTTCATAGAAAATGGAGGTATGACTGTAGGTCAAGACTCGGATGCAAAAGCCCTGAACTGTAGGGATTTTAAACACCTCTTTAGCACTTAAATATTGCATAGGTCCTTCAAAAGCACTGCAATATCTGGTGGTCTGAAACCTATAATTTAATTTTATGGATAGAAATGGTCACTAATTAATTACGCTCTTTAACCCTCATCAAATTAAGCTAGCTTATTAAAGGTGTAGAATCAACATAAAACTTACAGCAAATTAGCTGTATTCTTTTCATAGTTATCAACATTTTCTAGAAGCATAGGAGCAGTATATAGTTTTCTTCTAAATCAAATAATGAAATAATGGAAACAGGTGTCCCTTATAAAATTACAAGTCTAAACGCTCCCCAGTGAAAGTAATCTGTGCATTTATGAAGTTATAAAGACACAAATCTTCCCAGAAAGTATGGGACATCGTTCTTGATCTTTCTTCTCACAAAGACATGCTCATTGCCTCAATGATGGCATCTGGTACATTACAGCATAGGGTCCATTTGTTATGAATGATGCCATGCTGATAGATTGGCAAAATTTAGTTTTTGCTTATGCATACAACAATGTAAAATCCTCAGGGACAGCTGAGCTACCAACAGTTTGCTCCTGGAGGACAAGGCTCTGGAGTACCCCCTGTCCAAGTTCCATCCTTCATCCATCTGGAAGGTGACTGGGAGCAAGTTCCCATGCATTTTAAAGTCTTGTGGCCCCACGCATCAGTTGGGAACCCTTCAGGGACAATAAAGAGAGGGCACCAGGTCTCAGGGATTACTATGAGGTGCCCCAGCCATTCAGTCTAGATATGGACTTGGTAACCAGCCCTTCTGGTTGCTCTGACAGTCTTAAAATCAGAGTGCCTTGGAATGACAACGTCTGCAATAGAGCAAAATGTCTGTGAGCACTTCCAGATAGAAATTCAGTCATTCATCCTAGCAAATTGTCATTGGCAAGAGGAAAAATTGAAGTCAGACAACTACCTTAGAACAGACACCAAACCCTAAACTTGTTATTTTAGCTGAATGTTCCTCTAATGGAGATGGGTGTCCAACTTTATTGAATGATACTGCTTTCTGTTAAGTTCCTTCCAGATCTTATGCAGCTCCTATTTATGAGTTCACAGGGCTGAACTTCTTCCATAACCTAAAAGACCTGCGAAAGTCCTTTGGATAACATAAACTCATGAATATCCTCTGATGTATATTTTATGAAACCAAATTGTTTGGTTCAATCCCCTTTGTCCAGCTTTAGTGTTACTGAAGATATGAATATTCATTAACTAAAACTGTAGCTACTAATATAAATAATGTATGTATACATAAAGAGAGTTTTTTTATAACAAAAATAGCTTTTATAATGCAATTCTATTACATACAGACTATTTGCAGCCCTGAGACCATAGGGTCAATACATATTTAGACCTTTTTTTATGAGCATCTCACCAGCTAGTGCAGAAGTTAACATTTTTGCTGCCTGAATTTCTAAAAAATAAAAAAAATAAAAAAGGGAAAAAGGAAAATTATTTCAACAAGCCTCTAGAAGTGAACTGATTTTTTTCTTTAATAATGCTGAGGAGGAACTTCAAGATAAAACAAATTCCCTGTTATAGCTTATGTTTTTTTAAAATGTATTCTACTTTTTAGCATGTTTCGTGTGTCATGAATGTTACTGATTGTTGTTTACACAGTTGCTAATTTACACAACTTGAGTCACAAAATAAGCATATACAAATGATAACTTCATTGAACTGGGGAAGTAAAATAAACCTGATCCATCAGTAAAATAAGTCTGATCCATCCCCAGCTGGATGGAACATGTGCGTGAGTGTGTGTGTGCATCTTCAGTGTGGGGTTTTTCATGGCATTTATCTACAGGTAAAGAATAGCTACAGCCAGCACACTCAAGTAGGAGCACAGGAAAATTCTGCCTTCTTCACTGGGGTCTGTAGATCACAGGCACAACCAAAAATGCACAGACGATAATTACCTCATGCATATTAATTAGAAGAGCTGGTTCGCACTATAATGTATAACATTATATGCACAGTGATAGTAAATTTAATGTTTAACTAACACACACAAAAGTTTAGCATTTGCTTAATTGTATTCTGCATGAGCCTTAATAGAGCAACAGACATCTTTTTGTCTTCTATGGATGTTAGAGCAACGCCATTGGATCCCCAAAGTACACAAGCACTGCCAGGCACACACACGATGGGCTGGACTCCATTGTCACACACAGGTATTGGAATACATCTAGGGTCCCTGAGACTGCGAAGAGCTGGCAGATATGGCACAGGGCCAGCAGGATCGATGTCTTACTTCAGCAGCAGCTAGGCACCAGCCTCCTGAAATGGCATGGAAATGATTGAACAGAGACAAAGATGGATTGGGATGGGAATCAGTTTGGGAGTAAATTATCTTAGGGTTTACATATAGGTTCTTATATATCAGATAAGTGTCTGTGGTCTCACTGAGATTGTGTCAGTGTCGGTATCTTGCCTAGCCCAGTTGCTGCCTCTGAGGATATGTGTCTCCTTAAGGTCATGTGTCCTATTTGCCAAGAACCTACAGATATCTCAGTTGACATTTGGTATCTCAGGGGGCAGTAACCACTTATGTTTACGAAGATCTTTGTTGGCTATAGGGACAGCTTAGGTATCTATTTACAAGCTCACATGTAGACACCTAAAGGTAAGTGCCTCTGACTTCACAGAGAAGCCAGCTAGGCTTGCATGTGAAATATTCTGTGGACTCTGAAAATGATAGTTTTTATTTTATATATTCATCATATAATGTATGGAAAGTCTGGATTTCTAAATCCTTTTCTATGATACAAATCAGAAGAATGACTTGCAATGTCAGTAAGCATGGAGTGAAGGCTTAGTATCAAAAATAAACATGGGATCTCTCCTGCAAAGCATATAACATGTTTCATTAGAGGAAAGGCATTGTTAAGACGGAAAAGAGACTGCAGAGGATTATCAACATTATTTAGTGCTTTCAGCCTCTGAGTCATGAGGCAAGATTAGCTGCACAAAAAGAACAGAGATTTCACAGAACTCCATCCCATCTGGAAAACAGCGTAACAGAGTCATGGTGAGAAACTCTTTGATACTGTAACTAATTCAAAAACATGATGCCTTGATGTTGGCTTACACTTGGGAAAGTGATTTTAGTAGAAGTTCTGCAAATCTTCAAGTACTGCAGTTTGTTCAGTCAGGAAGGAGTTGGCCTACTTCTGTAAGGGAGGAATAACTCCAAGAAAAAAACGTCCTCCTTCTCTCCTTAAAACCTTTGATTTTGGGCTCCATAAACGTAGGCTGGAAAGCTGGCTGCTTTACAAGTAAAAGGTTTTTTGTCTGGAACAGCAAAATAGTTTGGTTCATTTCAGGAAGATTCTGCTACCAATAAATTCTCTTGCCAGTATTGTTTTTTCCCTTCCCCTCCCATAGACAGTGTTTCCATAGCAGTGGTGGCAGAGACACATGAGTTATTTTCTGTTGCCTGTTCTAATCCTGAACACAGGTGCAAGAAGAGACATAGACATAAGGAAGAAGAGGAAGTGGAAAAATCTAGAATAAAAGAGACACAATGGACAAAGAAATTAAGTATTTTCTACTCTTCCTGATTCTGTTTCTTTCTTTCCACACTGAAGAGGGATGTCCCAGAATGGCAAAGGGGGTAGGGACCATGCTGGAAGGAACTACAGCCTCCAGTAGTATCTTCTACTGTGGTTATAAATGTCCAGGAAAACAGCATAAACCCAATTAAAATCACAAGGAAAATGCAGAAGTTATAAGAAACATGATGGACAGAACCAGTTCAGCTGTCTGCAGTAGTTCCCACATTTGCTATTTGCACAAATTCTCACTTAACTGGCTAAGCCTCCATGAGTTTTCCATCAAAATCACCTTCAGTACTACTACTACTGCATTGCGTTTACCTGCTTCTCTAATGATGGAGATCGGAGAGTAAGGCAAGAAAACCAACAAACACTTATACAATGGAGAACCTTTACAATTTTAGTATGTCCTATGGGACCCAGAAGTATGTTTATGAGTTGCTGGAATTTGAGGGCAACTTCGATATAAGAGAGCAAAACAATAGATAGCTGAGGGGCTGAAAAAAGCTGCTAGATATAGTTTAGGAGAACAGGCAACACCTAGTTCTTAGTGATGAGTTATTTATATTCTTCTTCCTTTGTTTTTTTTAAATTCCATTCAAAGGTGAAGCAAGAAAAGGGAAACAGGCTCAGGAACAAAATCAAATAGCATAGATGAGGGCATTGACAAGTGGAAAAATGGCCTCTTGTTCCTTAAAACAAAATTACCTTTAAGGGAACATTTACAGGAACGCAGCAAAGCTGAATAACATACTGACTTCTTTCTTCTTCACTTCAAGACATGAGGTCCTCTGGTAAAGGCCTGAGTTTGTGGGGTTTTAGTGTCATACCTCATCAGGTGTAGCCATCCTTCTGTGCGCCCCTGAGTCATTTGCACAGCATAATTTTGTTCTGGCACACAGGTTTATCACTGAGATGATAATGTGGAGATCAAGGTTACAACATTCTCGAACCAAAACCCATGGACATGGATCTGAGTATAATGCATTGCCTAAGAGTTATGGATGTTGCAAAAAGGAGTTGTCCAGGACATATATCTCTGAAAACTTTTAATGAAGCACATTTTTGAAAGCTTGACTTGAGGAAAGAGATTGCCAAGGTTTTTTTCTAGCTGAAAATATTTATAGATCAGAAGTAATTTTGAGGACATTACTGAATGTTGTAGATTTATACAGAAAGATGAATATATGCATATTTCAGACATTAACAATAAAACTGGGTAATTAAGAGACTTGGAACAGACTCTATGGATTAACACATCTTCATGTCATTCTGTGGCACACTGCATAAATGTATAAAATTATTAAATCAAAGTAGCTGCGCTGGAAATAATTTCAAACTACAAATACACCTTTGACCAAATGTTGTTCAAATGTGGCAGTTTTTTGCTCTTGGGTCCCCAGATCTGAAGTACATTAAAATTAATTATAAACTCCTATACTATTTACACTGCTCTAATGGCTCTAATAGCGTGACATCTACTGAATGCATTAAAACAATTAAGGAGCTGTCTCATCTGTCTTTGCCTATAAAGGAATAATGAGTTTCTTGAGAAAAGTTAGGCATATACGCAACAGTGAGTTCTGTGAGGAAAAACATTTCAAGACAAAACAGTTTTAAAATGGGGAAATAGTTTCCAGTTATTGCTGAATGACATGAATCTTCTAAAATCCAACTCATTGTTTAAACCCCTACTTTTCAGGGTTGTCTGGTACCCAAAATTTAACCTGTATTGTCTGTACACACTGAGAAAGTTATTTGGTGTGATGCCCATTTCAAGTCATCAAAGAATGAAGAAGCTGCTTCTACCATGACAGCCTTCTCTGATGGGCTATCAACACTTTTCAAGATTTTCTTGACCGGAACTCAACTCCTGGTGATGTGAAGTAGAGAATAAGTCTTTTATTCCCCTTTGCTTCTGTGCATGGCCTTTGCTTTTGCTTTATTAAACTTCCTTTATCTTGACCCACGATGGGTTTTTTCCATCTTATTTTCTGCCCACTCCTCTACCCTGTTGATGAGGGAAGAGATAGAGTGGTTTGGTAGGCACCAGGCCTCCAGCCAGGGTCAACCCACCACAGATGTACATGGTGGAGCAGATGAAAGCACATAGCCAACAGGAAATACAAAACCTTTAATGGGAGAGGAGAGGAGAGGAGAGGAGAGGAGAGGAGAGGAAGATGTGAAAGCACATAGCCAACAGGAAATACAAAACCTTTAATGGGAGAGGAGAGGAGAGGAAGATGGGAGGGAAAGAAAAGGTTAAAAAGGAATAGCCAAGTGTGGCTGCTGAACATGTTAGGGTGTCAAACGAGAAACTCTGAAATTTTTACACAGATTCCTCAGAGACCAAAATAATTTCCATTTTTTTTCAGCATCCATCACTGCAGAATATCAGCCTCTGAATGATCTTGCCTAAACCTGGAGCTCAAGTGACAAGAACAGCATGATACCATCACATTATCTGTTCTTCACTGAACATGTGTTAGTGGTATACTACAGCCAGAAATCCTCTTACTGCTGTCGTGTTAAACCAAAGAAATTAAACATGGTGTTTCCAGAAGGCTGCAAGGAAGACAAGACCCTCTCTTCCTCATCTGCTCTGGCCTAAAGCAATACAAATAGCAGGTACTAGATTCATGTAAACACTGGAGACAATGTTTTTGTGATTCTCCTGTAGGATTCATAGCAACCAGCTAGCAGTAAAATGATGCTTTTATTTTTGCTGCTCACAGTGCAAAAGTATTTTGGCAACATAAGGTACTATGCACATAGGTTTGAGATATTGTGTTTCAATAAAGTTCATCATAATCACTTCAAATTCATTGAAACAACAAGAGGAAATGAAATGAAAAAATTCATGTGGGGAAAAAAGGAAAGAAGTCTGTAGGGGAAAATTATTTTCCAAATTCTTATAGGGCATGGTCAACAATAAAAAGCAAAAAAATAGATTTTAACACAATTGAAAAAAATCACTTGAGAACATGCTTTCAAATCAAATTATTCAAATTCTTTTCATAATGAAAGTCTCATAAAATTAAAATACATTAATCTCTTCTAGTAGTATTCCACAAAGATTTTTTCTTGACTGATGATATAGACTTTGTCTTGAAGGACTGTCACATTAACTATATCTCATGCATTCTTTTTATGGGAACATGCAGCAGAAACAGTCAAACAGAAGCAGTTCTGTTGTCTGTGGAGATTTAGATAATTTACACAGGGATTTAATAAGGCTCTGTCAACGTGAGTCCATACCAAGATAAATCAATTTAAGAAAAGAAGTAATTACTTGGAAATGAGGAATCCCATGAAGGCTCAATCATTTGGTTTCTGTTTTGCTTGGAATATAAGTGTGTTCCTAATATAACCTCTATGTTTTGGTCTGGAACGTTGCAGAGGATGCTATGCCCGTTCGCAGTTATTCTTCACTAGAATCACTTCAATTGACATTGGCCTTCTCCCTCTGCTTTCTCTTTTAAACGAGTATAGAAATGGACATACCGTACTTTTCTAGATATTATATTTTCTGTTCTGATTGTTTCAGTGTGGAACACAATCACTAGAAACAAAAAAAAAAAAACTTAATAACATTTTAATACTATTTTTTCTCATCTTGGCCCTCATACAGTAGCAACAAAACTACTCCCACTCTCATACTATGGATTCCATTTTCCTGGATTTAAAAAAATAAAAAAAAATAAAGAGGAAAAAATCCAATATGTTCAGGAAGAAGTGAGTCTTTTGAAAAGAATTAAGCTCTCAGGTTAAAATTATCCAAATTATTTGTACCTTATATTAGAAGAAAATTAGGATCTTTCAGTTTTGTTTTAACACGTAACAGTATCCCATGGGCTTGCATCCCAGTTGAAGGACTCCCTGAGGATACAGAAAAAGCCTGTTTTATGAGCCAGGGATTCCCAGTCGAGATTAATCATGGACTTGAACCTGGGCCTCCTACAGTTGTATCTGTTGCTGTTGATCTGTCAGCATGGGCACCCATAGATGGAAAATCCCACTTTCCAGCCAGCCCTAAATCCAAGGTCTGGTAGCTGTCTGAAACAGGACACTGATGCCAAGGAAAAATGTAACTCTTTGCACACAACACCTACACAGCTTGTTCATTTAATCATTTAAGAGGAAACTAACCATGTTATTTAATTTCAGACTGCAGACTTGGGGCTTTTAGAGCACAGACACTTCACTAACATGCTAAATGAGGAAATAACAAGGGAAAGCAGCCCCCACCTCAAGCCTGGAGCTTTAACTGGGACTTTAACTGGAGCCTGGTGGATTGGCTCTTCCTCAGGAAGAGGCACTCAATCCTGTCTGCTCATGATCAGACAGCTCAAGTGTTTATTTTGGAAAGGTGGTAACTGATAACTTAGGGCTGCCAGCTTGACTGGCTAGATCCCAGCTTAGGATACTGACTGCGGAACCTTAGTTCGGTGAGTAAATCTCAGCAGCAAGCAGACTGTGACATTAGTATCACACATACTTTTCCTTCGTTATATCATCCACATGAGATAATTTTTTTTTATATTATACTTAAAGCTTCCCCCCCCCCCCCCCCCCCCTCCCCCTGCCTCTCCCTACCTCGCCTCATATCCCCACGCGTCCTTTTCTCTGGTTTTTCTCTATCTCAAATATCCCCTTTTCTGACAATGCCGTGTGAGTTTTCTGTCTGGATATAAAGGTTTGATTGGGGCCACTCAATTAGTAGTATAAAATTTATACTTACATAGTGCATTCAACCTTCAACTACCATAGGAATATTGCTTAATGAATCTCTACAACTTGCCTGTAAGTCTATCAAATGTTATTACTGCATTATTTCTTTTTTTTTTTCATACTCACAGAAGAGGGAAATATGTAAGCTGAATGCCAAGAAAACTCTTCTTCACAGTTTGTTTAGCTTTTATTATTTTACTTCATTATTAACGCTTTTCTGCCTTCACTTTTCCTTTAGCCTTATTTGAATCTCTATCTCTACTTTAATTCTTTTTATTTTCTGCTTGTCACATGAGTGCAAGTGAAGAGGTGACTGTTAGAGGATTATTTTGATCAATTTAATATGCACCTGACTGACTCTGTGGTTGCAAACTACTTATGGTTACCCATAACCATTAAAATATCTTTACTTGGGTACAATTACTGTGTTTCAGAAATTGCTGTTATTCTCTTATTTGTATCAAAGGCACTTCTTTTATTTCCATTTAAAATACTGGTTCTTTCATCTTTTTCAACTTTCATGTCACCTTTTGAGCTGTAAAGCCTTTATAAATTGAGTTTGAAGTATCTCCTCAGAACTCTGCTATTAGTCATACAGCAGAGTCATCTCTGCTTTTTTTTTTTTCATCTTTTAAGAGAATAGAGCAATATCTCTTTGGAGCAGTACATGATATACACTTCCTGGGACAAATAAAACCATACTACAGCACCATGGACCTTTAAAGTTCTGTTTTGTTTTCTTTTGGATGTGTCAGGAAAAGGACATAACCCAGTCGCATTAGTAGAGGCAGCCAAAGACACGTGTAACTCATTAGGAACGTTACATCATAAAGCGTATTCTTCACATTGTGCTTTTGCAGGTAAGGGTGTCAGGTCATCCTACTTCCTTATTTGCCAGAAAAGACAACAGAAAGAATCTCTACGGTTGCTTCTTTTTCAAAAAGAAACTATGATAACATGATAACTAAAGTCTTATTCACATATTAATAATAAAGAGTCTAAAGTACATGTGGATCATGTGGGTCTGAAATGATGTACTTTTGTGTATAAAATGCAGTGGTTTATTATTTATATCCTTTATTAAACCCATGGCAGAACCAATGACCAAGACAAAGTCTAATCCAAGGTTAGTCTGGAGTGTAAGAAAAGACAGATGAAGACTGAATAGAGAAGCTGAAACAAAAGTGGTGAAGTGACTCATAACACACAGGTCAACGAGTGCCTCTTATTTCAGCAGAAATACTTATATCACAGCCTGGAAATTTATTGTTATAGCTAAGGCTTTCGAGGCCATGCAGTCAAAAACTGTATTTGAGCTCATCTCCAAACTACCTAATTTTCCTACATTTTGTGATGATTATGCGCCCCAATTCCTCACATTTGGGGTTTCAGTTTAAACCATATATAATCTTCATTTAACATGTTTAATTCTTATTCATAATTTCTGCATATAATTACAGAATTGATGTGATCAGGTTCCTTAACTTTGTTATCAGAAAATCTCAGATTTGAGTATATTAAGACCATTATTTTTCTGTCTGAGAATGGACATGAAAATGTGGATTCTTAATTATGTAACTAATATTTTTTTAAGATGCTTACTTTTTTTTTTTTTTTTTGTCAGAAAGGAGGACTACTGGTTTAATTTTCTTCTCTAATTTGGTTGGAAATATAGAAGAATTGCCATGTCTGTCTTGGAGTTCTCTTCCCTGTTACATTTATATGCAAGTAGTTGGAAATCAGTAATAAATTAAAGACTGTTTGAAAGAAATAAGAGGAGGAAAAGGATGTAATTTGGGTATTTCCCACAGTCTCTTGACCACATTTGAAACCCAGGAGTAAAGCTGAACACAAGGTTTTCAAGATATTAGATTTTCTGGGAACAAAATACTTAAAAGACACATCTTGTGTTGCTGGCCAAATGCTTTTGTATCCATGTGCCTGAATGTTCTGTTATTTGACTTCTTAAACTCCTTGTTTATGGTTCTGGGTAAGGAATTTTGTTTCAACAGTAAAAAATATTAAAAAGCTCCCCAGGCACTTCATACAAATGCACATACTTTTGAGACGGGAATTATTGTAGGCGTTGATAGAATATTTTCTACAGAAATCTGTGCTCAAAACACTGGGAATTTTCTCCAGGATGTCCTGTGTGTTCACTAGAGGTTTTTCTTGAATGTTGACTGGTCCCAGAAGCAGCTGCCTTTGTGGCCAGTGAGTATATTTAACTGGCTCCGTCAGGGACTCCCAGCTGCGGTCCCTCACTGAAACTTGCCAGGTGTTTCCAAGTCCTCTCGCTATTAATGCAGCTACACCAATTTCTCCTCCTTCATCTTCTGTCCTGCCAAGAGCAGTGCTTTACGACATCTTCCATATATTCTTCTGTTAGCAATGACTTAGAAATTTTATGAATATATCATTTGGAAATTATTCAAATGCAATGTTGAGGGGCACAGAAGTGCCTTTAAGAGAATATGCAGCTTTTACTGAAGCAAAACACCATCTGGAATAAACGATATACTCGCCTACACAAGCCCACTCTGCTTGCCTCTATCTCCCTGTAAAATTTCAGTATCTCTATCACAGACATTTTTATTCCACCTACTATCTGTGGGACTATCTCGCTTCACTTTAACTGCCTAGAAGTTCGACATCTGGTCTAAGCTGGCAGGCTGATCTCCCCTCGAATTCGGAGGAGAGTGAAAGGTCCACTGGTCCCCTGGGAGTGGGATGGAGATGAGTTTCTTTCTGAAAAAGTCTACCACTCTTGATCTTGAAGTAGCCTGACCATGTAGCTATGACACCTCAAGGTGAGTGAAAGGATCACAGAGTGGCTCAGGTTGGAAGGGACCTTAAAGATCATCCAGCTCCAACGTGGTATGTCCCATGCTCAGCACATGCATGGCTGTTCCGCTCTTACCAATAGGACTTCCACATGCCAGCCTTTGCCTTAAATCTCATTCGTTCTTTCTGTGCTGAGGCAAAATCTCCTGTTATAAAAGGCCATGAAGAGTTTTCTCTGGCATCTGCTAGATTTGGTTTCCAGGTGGGGTTAGGCTGCACAAGCTTCACTGCAGCATCACAGAGGCAGAAGGTGCTCAGCAACACCGTGAGGGCTATCAGCCATGCGAATCTCACTGTATTATTGTCCCCAGCACAAGAATCTTCCACATTGTTACCAAGGGCTAAAGAAAGAGCCAATTATTAGATATTATCTTTTAAATATGCAAATATGATTGAATACAAAGTATATCAGTTAAAAGTTCAAAGGGCTACATTTCTCTCACTGCATATTAACATTATTATGCTTATTAACTATGTCTGTGTTGTATTTCTCTTTTTATCCTGTTGTTAAATTTCTTCAACTTTACTCTGTCCTTGTGAGAGAACTATGTTTCATTTCCCATCCTCTTCTTTCTGGGTGATCAACTATAAATAATATCAGCTCATACCACTCTTATTTGACCACACTGCATTGTTCTCCTGGTCAGTAAGTAATGAGAAATTATTCCCTGTTACACATTACAAAGGAGACACATCTACAGTATAATCCAGAGGACCCCATTCATACATCTAATCAAGAAATTTTCTTTTTAGTAGGATTTAGGTTAGATATAAGGAAGAAATTCTTCCCAGAGAGAGTCATGAGGTCCTGGAACAGCTTGCCCAGAGAAGCTGTGGATGCCCCATCCTTGGCTGTCTTCAAGGCCAGGCTGGATGAGCTTTGAGCAGCTCTGGAACCTCCAGTTCCAGAGACACTGGAAGGTGTCCCTGCCCATGGCAGGGGAGTTGGAACTAGATGATCTTTAAGGTCCCTTCCAACCCAAACCATTCTATGATTCTAATATCCTTATTCATCAACCTGAAAGTGGTGAGAAAGAAACTCCATGCCCTACATCTCCAGCAGATTTGCACCCTCGGTCCATCAGAGGAGAACTGTCCCCCAACCTTCTTTGGCCAAGCACTCCTACCACAATCACCAAGGTGGGGGCTGGCAGAGAGACTTTGCTCTTATAAAGCCCTTCTCTGTGCAGTCTCCAGCCATGGGGAGTTTCCCCTAATTTCAGTAGGAATGGTTTTAAACTTTGGTGCCACAATAAGAGGGGGATGAGAGAAGGACGATTTATGAATACCCTAACTGGGTGCATTGCACTGTGCACTGAAACCTGTAATGAAGCATTTCAAGGAATCTGACAACATAAAAGGGCAAACTGTGTGATAAAGGTGCATTAAAGAGCTTTGGGTATCTATGCACAGCCACCTGCAGGGCTTGAAAAATTTGCTTCAAGTCAGTAAAGGCTTCCAGAATATGATGACTTTGTCCACATGCATGAAAACTTTTTTTTTTTTAAAGATATTAGTTTATTTTTTCTGTCCTGTGGGCTTTGCCATGGCTGCTAATGAGCTAGAAGACATGAAAATTGTGGTCTTATGCTTCAGAAAATGTCTACAAATTAGGGAAGGAAAGAAAGAAAGAAAGAATGGCATGCTGGCTTTCTCATAATAAATCTTTTTATTATTACATTTTCTAGCTCAAGTTCAGCAGATCTAAAACATTTTCACTCTCCTAACAACTAGGAACAAAAACAAACCCAGAAAAAGGTTTCAATTCAAAATATAAGTATTAGAAAGCCAACTTTGCTTCTTTTGTACTGCTTTTGTACAGACCCAAAATCTGAAATATAACTTTTTTTAACAATCAAAATAAAAGGAGAAATTTAAGAAAGCATTTCTGTGTGTTACTGTTGCTGCCAAATAATTTGTTTTCCAGGTGAGAAGTTTCTCGGAAGTTTTTGGTCTGAGGAGAAGATATAACCACAGCCTTAAGGTTGAAAGTTATAAAACAATCAGTCTCCAACAACTATTAATAAGAATTTCATAATTAACCATAAGTTAACTTTTATATAATATAATTTTAATGTTTATAGTCTTTAAATAAACATTTAGAAACGATGAGCTATTTAGAATAGGGACTATTCATTGATTTGTTACCGATTTTTAGTTTAGTTTAGTACAGCTCTAAGTTTTTGCCTAAAAATAGCGAATATATTTCAGCTTTTAAATAGTAACTATTTTCTTTAAATATTAAATATTATTGTTCCTCCTGTGATTCTTAAACCTCTTTAAAAGGTAGTTAAAATAAATAAATGTCATCTCCATCTAGATTTAAGACCAGTGTTAAATTCTGACAGAAATAATAAAAATTTAATATTTATGTTATATATTTAATTCTTAATGCCTAAAATTCCTTTTGTGATTGTTAAACCAGCTCAATAGCCAGATTAGTGTGGATACTTGAATTTCATGTTAATTATGTAGTGGCAGGCTGTACATTTAAACACAAAAACAAAGAAGAGGAAAATTTCAGATAGTTACTGGAAACACCAGTACCAAAGGGAAACTGCCTACCGTGAACATGTATCTTGCTGGACCAAAATATATAGACTTACAAGTAGTCATTTGTTTACATTCAAAAATAACTGTGCATCAGTCCAGGAATATAAGGACTCTAAGGGACTGCCAGTCTTCCCAGGTAGAAAGTTCATGCTAAGGAAACTCATCCACTAATGTTTTCCCTCAGACCTTTAAAATCAATTTGAGAGACAGTGTTTCTTCTAAAACAGAGACCTAATATTATTCTACACATATTGAAAAGCAGAGGACTGTCCCTGATTATCCTCACCACTGAAATGTCTATTTCTATCATTGTAGTGGTTTGTACCAAAAAAATTCAGACTTCATTGACATGAACATTACTAGAAGGGAAAACATAAGCTTCATTGGCCCTATAAACATGGATAAATCTCTGCTGTTAATGAAGTAGCATTTGTAAGTAGTGAAAAAAACAGAAGATAACAACATAAGAAGCTGAGCTGCTCAGCACATAAGGATTGCAACCAGCATTAGTTATTAGGCTGAGCTACTGGCCATACTCCCCCTGCTCTGAGAGCTGGATATTACACCAGCTCTGAATGCTGCTGAAACTCATATTTCAGTGAGTCATTTCCAAGGCCAGTGATAATTCTGGACTGAAAAAATACAAGAATATTCATTATAAATTTTCAGCAGAGACTCATCACTTTTGAGTGCTGTTTTTCCAGCTTTTTCAAGTGTCTCCCTTACACTACTGAATCTTTATACACCTATCTTCTCTTTTAAAATTGATATTACCTACCTGCCAGCTTTTAATATACGGAATCATTCAAGTTCCAAGCATTATTATAGTATTGAATATGTTTAGCAATTTTTACAAGAACCAAGAGGATACAGATTTATAACTGTGTTAATAGAGTTCAGGTTTGGTTATATTTCCACTACCCTATTTCAAATGAAGTCCTAAAATAATAAGAATAAAAAGAAGAAATTCTACTAAACCTAACTGTACAAAATTAATAAGCATCTGAATTTATCAGTGTATTTGTATTTGACAGATTCACTGATTGTTCCGAGCTAAGGCTCACAAGTGTCTGGAAGAACATATTATGAAAATACCAGCCCTTGCTATAAACCACTAGGTTTGTTCATGTCATAGCAGAAAGAAAACAAAAGAAAAGGAATCCTGAGGTTTAATTAGAAGCGCAGCATACCTCCACAGAGACACCGCAAGCTGCAGAAGGAAGCTGCACACGCTGCCTGCTTAAAAGCCAATTACTTCCTATGGTTTCTTTGCAGTAGTGATATTCCTTTCAGAATTAAAGTAATAAATGCTTGGGAATTGCTGCACATGAAGAACGAATGCACTGCAGGATAGATGCATGCAAGGACTCATAACAATTTCTAGCCACGAGTGACAGCATGTGTGAAAGGTCTGCTGGAGGATCCAGCCTCAGACGGGACCCCTTCCAATCCTGCTCTTCTTGTGAAGATATGGCGATCTGAAGTAAGAGCAGGGCGGCCCTGAATTGTGCTCTACCTTTGCGGCTGGACCTGGCATGATAAATAGAGAAATGCACTGTTTAGACTCGGACAGGCAGGAAAAATGTTGCTATATTTATCTGTACCTTCTTGCCTTATTGTGTTTCTCAAGCAAATAAAGACATAATCTCAAAACATTCATGAAAAGCCTGTACACTGTAAGTTTTCTACCAGTGTAGCTTAGCTATTTAAAGCATTTAATAGCAATCTTTACAGAAATAATTCATGAACAGATAATGGTTTGGTATATTTTTGCCTGGTTTCTAAGGAAATGAAACTTTTACAGTCCCTCTCTGTATTAATTCTCCCACAGACCCCATAACTTCTAATGCTGCCAGTCAACTTTATCCACATTTGATAGGTATAGATACCTCGCATTTAAAAACATAAGAAATACCCTCCCAGCTCACAGCATTGGCACATCTACCCACTGTGATACTGCCTCCATCAGTGGCTGAGGGAGAGGCAGTTTAAGGAGAGCTCATGAACCCCTTTTCCCAAAATCCACTACGGCAGGAAGATTAGAGGGCTCATCCCTGCCTGTACCTTTTAAGAATTAATAAATAATTTCTTACGCATTTTGGTAAAACGTGCAGGAGGGCAGAATAGAGACACCCAAATTAGTGCCCCCTCTAACATGCTTCTGTGCAATTAAATTTGTTTACACCTTCCCAGCAGCAGTCAATACATATGTTCTGGTAGCCAACTAGCGCATGTGTGTTTTGTAAGGGGTCAAAGCAGTGCCTCTCTCAAGCTGGGAGCAGTGAAAAGCAGCTGAAGGGAGGACTGCTGGTGCACATAAACCATAGCCAAGTCCCACCGCCCTGGGTTAACCTCCTATGTTTGTTTATTTGTGGTCCCTATGTTACTCTTCTAAAACTCATATTGTGATTTCTATTTGGCTAATATTCAGAGCTGCAGGTATTTTTTCCGCATTAGAATAAATGGATGATAAAGTCTGGAAATTTTTGGATGAAATGTTGTTTATTTGTCTGTACAAGCTGACTGTTTCTCTGAATACACTGAGAAACAGCTTCCCTTCTCACAGTCCTAAGTGTCTCAGATTCATAGAATCATATAATAGTTGGGATGGAAGTGACCTTTAAAGGTCATATTGCTGAACCTCACTCCAATAAAACAGGACATCTTCAAGCAGATCAGATTCCTCAGAGTCCTGTCCAGCCTGACCTTGAGCACTTCCAGGGATGGGTCATCTACCACCACTCTGGACAATCTGTTCCAGTGTTTCACCACCCTCACTGTAAAAAATTTCTTCCTCAAATATAATTTAAATCTACCCATTTTCAATTTAAACCCATTATCCTTTGTCCTGTCACTACAGGCCCTTGCAAAAAGTCCCCCCCATCTTCCTTGTAGGCCCCTTCAGGTACTGGAAGGTGGTATAAGGTCTCCCCGGAGCCTTCCCTTCTCCAGGCTGAACAAGCCCAACTCTCTCAGCCTGTCCCCATAGCAGAGGTGCTCCAGCCCTCTGAGCATCTTCGTGGCTTCCTTTGGACTCGCTCCAATCACTTGATATCCTTCTTATACTGGTGGTCCCAAAGCTGGACGCAGCACTCCAGGTGGGGTCTCACCAGAGCAGAGTACAGGGGCAGAATGCCCTCCCTCGACCTGCTGGCCACACTTCTCTGGATACAGCCCAGGATACGGTTGGCTTTCTGGGCTGCCAGCGCACACTGCCGGCTCATGTTCAGTTTTTCATCCACCAGTACCCCCAAGTCATTTGCGGCAGGACTGCACTCTCTTCTTCCAGACATAGGAGGAAGGAGCACACCTTCTTCAGTTCTTCTCATGACGACTTACTGTTACATTTTCTATGTTTTTTTTTTTTTTAATTTTCAGCTGTCTGTCATGAGCCTGCATTTGCAACCTTTGCCTATAGCAGTCAACTCCTAAAAAAACCCTGCTTCTTTCAAACCCTATTTTGTGTTCAAAACCAAGCCTGATTATAGATGTTTATTTTCTCCACTAACTAAATCACTCAAAGGTTGAGTTCATTTGCTTCACCTTCTAACAGAGCTGAGCAGAACATCCAGAACAAGTGTAAAAAATAATTCTGTAACTAGATGAGGGCAGACCCTTCAGAAAGCAATTCTCTTTGCGGTTGGTGATCCCTTCCCCACAATATTAAAACCAAAAGACAAAAAAACCAGAGTACAGTGCAGTATATATTTTGAAAAATGTCTTCTACCCCATTTTTCTGAACACTTATTCTCACTGAGAACTAAGAAAATGAAACTAAAGGAATATCAAAAGCAGCAAGTATGTATAAATTAGCTGCGAGTTGACTCAAGGGATAAGGTAGATGAGAACAGTCTTGAAACATGGACAACAGAGGAAATGCTTGGTGTGAAGAAGGAAGGTTGAAACCTAAGGAAAACAAATTGTATTGATAAAATCCCCTTTTGGGACTTATGTTATTACCTCTGTCTCTTCGTGGAGAAGAAACCTGGAGGCTTGAGGTGTGTTAGTGAAATGGCAGAAAACATGGAAACCCGGACATCAGAGAACTCTCCCACAAAGCTAAGGAGATGCTATGGGTGTACATGTTTCAACTTCTCTCATCAGTGATTTTGCTGTGTCTCTTTTCTGTATGTATTGGCTTTTTGTTTTGTTTTGTTTTGATAGAGATAGCTGGTACTCACACAATAAGAAGGAAGCTATCATTAAAGTTGCAGAAGGACTTCCACACTCAGTTTAATGCACCTTTCTGCTGGGCAGGAGGAAGAGGGAGTCTTGATCTCAGTTGCAAAACTCAGCTGAAGTGACCCATGTCATCTGCCACAACAGTTGATCAGGGTGGACACGGCAGCCAGCGCACACGGACAGATGTGCTAGCATTGAGTGTAAATCAAGCCTGTTTCATGACAATCCACCCATACCTGATCTCGCTTCCCAGCTGCCCTGTGCCACCCTCTCTGTAGTCAGATGTTGCCTTGCCTCACCAGTTTTCCTTTCCTGTCCGCTGGCAGACAACAGAGCTCCAGCAAAGAGGGATGGGAGGGGCTACACCATCCACAGATTCACCACAGTTCATGCTGACACTTGCGATAACTCAGACCTCAGGCAGAAATAGCACAAACCTTTCAGCCAGGGGCAGTGCTTCTGCTTGTTTTCCAATGGTTTAAAAGCCCTGGTTGCATAGATGTGACTGTATGCAGGCAAGATCAGTGTTCTCAGCAAGTTATTAATTAAACACCAATTATTTATGTAAATAAGAGAGTACAGGATTTGTGAGTTGTTGTACGTGCTATTTAAAAATGCCACCTAAAATCTGGTACTTGAATTCCCTCCCTAAGGATACGGCTGGGTCCCCTGTTGTTTTTGATGAACACACAGCATAATTGATTAGAACATTTTCCTGTTTCCTGCCAAGAGCCGTTCTTTCCTTAAATGCAATGCACCAATTACCAGGTCAAGGCAAGAATCACATTGACTAAATTTATGAATCTGTATTATATTGAGACAGCACAGTAATTTTTATCTACAGTGACCCTCAAAGCTGCTCAGAAGCATGCACTGGGCAGAGGGAGTGATGTAGCAGTTCTGTAGCATTCCTCACCATTACTGTGGGAATTGGTACTGTGTGCTTTGTGGACAAAGCATCTCTCTTTTCTAGATGCAGTTTGGGTCACTGATTATGAGCCTTGAGGTCTGACATGACATGAGAATCATTGATTTAAGTTATTTACCTCCCTATGGGTAGCAACTATGAGAGGTGATTGGTGAAGGCATTGAAAGTGCTATTTTCTTACTCCTAATGCCACTATTTTTCTGTACCACCACAGTACCAAAGAATCTTGGCTCAAGGCAGGCAACTGACTTAAGAGGCTGGGAACTGCCTGTGGGTTATTGACTGGGCAGGGGGAATCTCTTTCCACCTGGACTGAAGCAGATCTTTCCCCAGAGCACTACTGTAACATCAGGACTAAGTCCCAGTCTCAGGCATCAAGAGAGATCCCTGAGGGCTTAAAATTATTAGCATTTTTAAGTAAATTGAAGGGCTATGTGTTTATTGCAGGTTTTAAATGGGTTTGTGGAAAGTTCTGCTTGTACTACAGTGGAAGTATATATGAAAAAATACAACCATATTTTGATGTGTTAAAGGCAGTTAGATACGTAGATAGATGGGTAATTATGCATCATCTGTAAATAAATGTCTTCCATCCATCAAGTAAGCATACAAGCAAAGTGTCACTGAAAAAAATACACATTGCATTAATGTAATCTCTGAAGAAATAATGTTTTTCCATCTGTCACAAAATTTGCCAAAACAAATGGGAATTCTATGTAAGCTTTATTTAAATGTAGGACTTAATACAAGGCCTTCTACATTGTAGATAGTTAGTAAAAACAGTCTTTCAATGAATTTTTATTGAATAATTATTTCAACGTGTAGGCTCTAATAATATCTGCTTCCTCTTTGAGAAAGACTGAGGTAGCATTTTCTCTAGCTGGCATGACACTAAACAAGACTCCTCTTTGTTCTGTTAGATGGCAGAGAGGATCTGCAGAGGTTCAGTCATCATGACTTCCCTTGAGAGAGCACAAAGGAACAGGGGGCAAAGAGGTTTCTTTCTTTGGTCAGACTGTATAGGAGAGCTAAAATTGGAAGGCAGGCTGTCAGTGTATGCAAAGTCTCTGATTCCTTCTTAACACTGTGCTGAAGAGTGGACACCCCTCTGCTGCCTCCACAGCAGTACCTAAATGTGTTAAAACAAGGATCACTGTGCTTTGAGAGGTATCCATGAGCTATGTGTTTGGTTGCATTCAAACAAACACTGTCCAGGAGTTTTGGTGTATTTCTACTGGTTTTGTTGACTTCTCCATATTGCAGGAATAAAAAAACTGCACTACAGGACTAGAGCATCCTTCACCAAAGTTACACCAGTAATAGACTTTATCTCTTACCATTTAGATGGTGGTGAAATAAATAGATTAATTTCCAAGAATATTTTGGTATGTGTGATTAGGCTATGACCTGGCCAGTGACAGTATGGCCAACAGCCAAAATCTCTAGAGCTAAAAATCCCAAAAGAATACCTAAAGATCAACAATAAATAGGGGGAAAACACAACACTGCAGTAGTGGCACCGGAGTTCAGATATACCAGGAGCATTAAACATTCATGTTGTAAAACTCCCTCTGGCTCGTTGAGTCTAGAATGTCTTCTCCACACACAGAGTGTGTAACAAAAAATCTGGTGGATTGGCTGCTAACGCAATCCCTACAGAAGCAAAGAAATTTACATTTCAGGATTAGAGTGCATCATCAGTTGTACAGAGTTGCACTTGAACCTCTTCTGGAGTTTAAGCGAGAGAATTACAGAGAGTTTTCCACAGAGTTCCAGATACTGAGATGGTGAGAAAAAAAGGGCTTTATGTTTTGTCTACCTTTTTATTTATGTATTTTAAATATTTTAAGCAATAACCATTTTCTGTAGTTAAATGTAGTGCTTCTTTGCTAGTGTCCACTAAATTCACTTTTTAAATTTGCATAATAAGTTTCTGGCTCTATCAGGGAGGCTACAAATTCAGTATATTCCATTTCTGGAATGCCTTTACACCTCTGCAAAAAGTAAATTTCTTAAGAAATCTGGAAGATCTAAAGATAAGACTAGATTATATATGTAATGATATTTTAACAACTTCAGGGAAAGTACTTGTTCTAGACTCTGGAAAAAAATTGTGAGGAAATGCACAGATTTCTGTGAGGAACCTGCTGAAGGATAAAAATTTTTAACTCAGCCCCTGGGTGGTTTCTGAACTGAAGAATACAGAGTGAAGAGCTCAAAGAAAAAAAAGGCAGTTCTCAGCAGGAGGGTGCACTTTTTCAGCAGTATGAACAGATCTACTAAAACCAATGGTAGACAAACGTGTGGAACTGCTGCAGAACCCATTTTAGTTTCATTACAGACAGAAACAGGCACCATAAAATTTAACAGGTGAGCTCTTTACAGGACATTTCCTTTTTCTTTGCTTGCTTGTGTTTGATGAAGATCTTATTACTGCAAAATCATTATTTTTTCTTGTTTTCCTGCTCCTGGGTAATATTCTTTGGAATTTGTTACTGGGTTGTAACTGTTCTCCAAGCCTTTTTTCCAGTTCTCCCTAAATATCTAGTATTGGCTACTCTCAGGGACAGGATATTAGACTAGACATCAAGCCTGACATCTTACAGCTGTTCCCACATACTTGTATTTCACCCCATCACTGCATTTTATTGAGGCCCCATACAGGAGACATACTGAGGAAAGAGAATCCGACTGAACTTGATACCCTGTGCAGCATACCTTGCAGCCCCAGCCCAGCACAGGGCTGTGCTACAGCTCCTTCCTGCTGCCTACCCTGCAGGGCCTTGCAAGGAAGCCAAGATGCTGGGGAATACCTTGGGGACAGCCATTTGCCTCCTGGTCTGCCCTTGGGACCCAGCCACAGCACACAGCCAGAGCTGGGAGCAGAGAATCACCTCTGGGTTTCACAGGGTGGATGTTTCTTAATATCACTGCTAATGATTATAAGCAACAGATTTTTGTAATGACTCTCTTGAAAGCTTATCCCTGAAATGAGAGGTCTTCTAGAAGTGAGGTGTCAGAATGCATTCATATGGGACAAAAAACCCAGTTACATACTCTGCATCCATCTTTGCTATTACTTTTACTGTTGCAATGGCTGAAAACTTCAGTACTCAGTTCAGAGATGCTTCCTGGGCCATTTTTGCAGTATAAGAGACAGGAACACCAGCTGAGTGAACAACTGAACAGCTACTGGAGAGAGAAACAAGCTGGCATGTTAATAAAACAGTTCTGTTAATACAGCCTTGGTGACATTTGCACAATACACACAGTGACACACGATGGTGATGACTCATATTCCTACGGTCCTTGAACTCTTACAGAAGCAGTTATTCCCAGCATTAGGCAGATATATTTGATTCTTCTTCATCTTAAGACCCGTGTTTTCTGTTCACCCTTAACAAATGCCATTTTGTTGATTTTTACACATTCTTCAGTTTATATTATTTGGATTCTGGCTCCACCCTTCAAAAGTTTACAAACCTTTTAGGCTGGTCTCACACACACCTCATGCAAATCACTGAATAAATAATCTCCTGAAGTAGTGAATTGTCCTAGGAAAGATTCTTCCTAAACACCCAAGCAACTCTCAGGAAACTGAGCCATTGATAACTCTACTTTGAATTACAGATCTATGAGAAGTAGCTTCACAGATGCAGGAAGGATGAGAGCAATGGTTCAATAACAGCTATAAAAGACAGTAGCTGGAGCAGCAACAGGCCACAGAAGCCTTTAATATTAAACAGCTTTTATTTAACAGTGGGAAGCATATGTGAAGAGGGACTCACCTCTTGGAGGTTTGGATTGTTTTGGGGTGATATACAAAGAAAATTATCTTTTCAGCAACAAAGTAAGGCAAGTCCAGAAAAAGAAGAAAATGTGTAATAGACAAGAGGGCAAGATAAAGTTCCATGAGATGTTGAAGTGCTTAGAGAGAAAAAGTCTAGCTACTTGAGATACAAGACAAGGTAATACTATAAGATTTATTCACTGACTAGACGTGAAGTAATACCTTCGATGAAGCAGCCAGCTCTCTACAAGTGCTTTGCTATAAGCTCTTTAATAACGATACCCAACCTAATTCCAGATGAGTGTTCAATTGTCACAGTACCTTTCAGAGCCAGCAGCTTGCATGGTACATTATTTAGCTGTGGATTTTTTTCTCACTTATTTGGAGAGTTGTTCAGCTACCTGAATATATTTACCTACCTAAGTGATTTACCTCGGCATCAGTTTTTATCATGCAGGATAGAATTCCCCACTGAACAACCCAGCATTTGCCTAACTAAGAATTGCTGTCTTTGAAATACAGAAAAATGCAATTATTTTTAAATATTCAGAATTC
>NW_010264855.1:76378-80805 GCF_000690775.1 Eurypyga helias
AAGAGGCTTAACATTTCAGTATTACCTTAAGAAGAAAAGGAATGTCGTCTGTGGCTCCATTCTCTTCATATGTTTCTTAACACTAAAAACATCTCTCATGCAGGTAAAACTTTGCAGTGATGTTTAACAAGACTGTACCCCACAGAGCCAAGACACACATACCCTACCTGCCCATCTCCAGCAGAATCACTTCTAACCCTGGCCTCTAACAAAAGGAGGAATACAATTGCTTCTTTAACAGGTAAACTTTATGACAACGCTTTGAAATGCTGGAAAGCTGAAGCCTATCTGCCAGTTTAACATGGTGAGGGAATGAAGGGCAATATGAAAATTTTCTACAGGTACTTCAGCAGTAAAGGAAGATAAGGGAGAATGTGAGTCTGTTGCTGAATGGGGACCTGATGGCAAAGGACACAGAAAAAGCCAAGGTTTTCAATGCCTACTTCACCTCTCTCTTTACTGGTAAGACTGGCCATCAACAATCCCAAGCCACTGATGCCAGAGGGGAAGTGTGGAGCAAGGAATACTCCTGCTCAGTGAAGGAGGATCAAATTAAGGAACACTTAAACAAACTGAAAATACAGTAGTCCATGGGACCTAATGGGATGCACGCAGGAGCATAAGTGGAGTAAGAAGGAGGAACTGGGGAATGATAGGTCACTTTGCCTCACCTCAGACTCTGAGAATGTGATGGAACAAATAATCCTGGAAGCCATTTCCATAGGTTTGAAGGACAAAAAGGTAATTACATACAGTCAACATGCATTTATGGTGGGAAAACCATACCTGAACAGCCTGGTGTCCTTCTCAGGAGAGACAACTGGCTTGGTGGATGAGGGGAGAGCTGCGGATATTTTTTATCTTGACTTTAGCAAGGCTTTCAACACCGTCTCTCATCATATTCTTATTGACAAACAAATGAACTGTCGGCTAGACAAATGGACACTGGGGTGGCCTGAAAATTGAAGTAACTGCAGGGTTCAAATGGTTCTGATCAGCAGCATAAAACATAACTAGAAATGGTTTTCCAGGGAGTTGGTGGAGTCTCCATCCTTGGAGGCATATTTCCTGTCTTTATGACTTCTGACTCTGAAGTGGAGTTTTCTTCATTTCTTGGGGAATGTTAAAAAGCTGATCAACCAAGCTGGTTCTGAAGCTGTGAGATGAACATGAGAAAGTTACTGGTCTTGGGGGACAAATGAGTTTAGGGATTGAAATCTAGGTCTTTTTTGCCTGCACCAATTATTTATTTATGCACTACAACTTTGACTGTCGATCTGAATAACCAACTATTTTTAAGCATATCTAACTTTATGCTTTATATCGTTTATCTTTCACAATTCCTTGGGTTAGTAATATTACCATAGGTGTTTACTCTTAACCTCATTTCTCCTGCTACAGAAAAAAAATTTCAGTACCCTATTTATTACTTATTATGTAACTGATGGCTTATCTCAAATTGCAATGGCTTCCTCTGATATCTCACTGCTGCTAGTACCAGAATGGCCTTAAAAAATGCAATAACTGGTGCAGTGACAAATTATGTCAAACTTCCTCAGCTCCTAAATATCTGAAGCATTTTTAATTGTCTGAGCAGATGCAGTTAGATCTAAAGTCATTCTTGGTTACTATGGGTTAAATTTAATGCAACTTCACTAAAGCCTTTATGATGCTGTAACACAACATGAACTATGATCTCTGCACTAGTAAAATCAAATGGTTCATCTGAAAAAATGTTTCCAAGCCTTGAGTGGGAAATATTTCAAAATCAATACTCTTTGTAACATTATTGCAACTTAACAAATCATACCCAGGCCTCACACACAAAACAGCCCTGAATAGGTTAACATATACCTTTTATCTGTATTCATAGATCAATAGGATGCATACAATCAGCAATGAAGAGACGTAAGGGGTAGGGAACCAGCATAGCTTTTTAGTCTTGCTGGCATAGTGACTAAGCTTACAGCAACATGCCAGCTTTATAACAGTGCTGGATACACCCTACTGTATACACAGTATATGTGAATTGTACTCATTAGTGTTTAAAATGGTCTAGGTTGTGGCAGATCAGATAACTGGGCAACAGAGCTTGGAAACTGCAAGTGGGTCACTGCATATTTCCAGCTCCCACTCTGGAGAATTTCCATCTTGCCCATGGCAGGGGGGGTTGGAACTTGATGATCTTTAAGGTCCCTTCCAACCCAAACCATTCTATGTTTCTATGATTCTATGATCCACTGGGGTGGCTGCCCTGCCGATGCCCTCCTAGGAGCAGAAAAACCAGGAGGGCTATTGCAAAAGGTGGAAAGAGCTCCAACCTCTGCTCCCATGAGCATATTCTTAAAGGAAAGAGGAGAGAGGAAACAGAAAGCATCAAGACAAACCCCTTAACTATTTGTAGTGCCACCCAGAAAGAAAGATGTAGACCTCAGAGAAGGAAGCAGGAGAAGCAGCCAGGGCCATACCTGATGCAGAGGCTGAAGGACTGAGTGAAGGGAGCAGAATGTGTTGAGACATGGGGAAAGATGCAGTTGCTGATAAGATAATGCAGTGATGGTGATGGATCCTCATACACATTTTTCAGGCTACGTTAAACACTGAGTTGCCTACTTTAAGCATACACCCAGCCTCCCTATCCTCCCCATCCCCTCAATTTTCTCCCTAGAGCAATAATTATGTGCTCCCATTAGGATCTGTGGGAAACAGGTCTCTTCCTTGTGATTGTTATCAAGGTAGCTGAACACCTTCTTCAAAAGCTGTGTGAGTTTAAGTTTCAATTCATTCTCTTCAGCTTTTCCTCTGGCTCCTGTGCAATGTTCCACTTAATCAGATTTTCTCTCTTAGTGATTTTTATTGATGTTGTATTTTACATCAGGACTATTATTTATGACTCAGTTATCATAGCCATGGTTAAATACTGTGCTCAGCATATTATGCAAGAAAGGAATCAGGACCTTACTATTCAAGTGTCCCAATAATAATAGGATGGGTTGAATTACACCCTGAGTTAGTGAAATTACACGTCTGTCAACAATTCTGTCTCTGCATTCAGAATACAGAGGGCCTTTTTTTTTTTTTTAACTGTTAAATGAGGCAGCGTGATACTCAGCCCCTCAATAGGATGAGACAAATCCCCACTTGCACGCCTCAACAACAGTTCCTAATGGATGTTTGGGACCTCTGAAGATACTGGGTGTTTTTATATATTTTTTTAATTTATAAATCAATTAAATTAAAAAAATTATAATTAAAAACATTAGAATGTTTTTATAACGAGAGATGGACTTTATTCAAATCAATCTGAAAACTCAGGAATCTACCAAGTATTTTGTTATCTTTTATCTGAAGCTTTGCACTGACAGGCTGCACTCAGTTTCCCTTTACTAACATTTCTGTAGGTGGCATATAGTATATATAAAATTAGCCTCAATTAGCCCGCTTTAGAATTACTCTTGAGTCTTTCCATATTGTTCCAAAATACACACTACACATATGCTAAGTAAAGATGTAGTGCAATACATAATTTTAATATTTCATAAAGTACATGTAAGTTGATGTTTAATTCAGTTTCTGCTTGTCACATGAAGCAAAAGTGGATTTATATAATTTAGAGACATTCTCTGCTCTACTTTACATAATGGTTTCAAATTGAAAGTGGGGAGGTTTAGATTAGATAGCAGAAAAATATTCTTCACAGGGAGGGTGGTGAAGCATTGGAATAGGTTGCCCAGAGAAGCTGTGGATGTCCCATCCCTGGAAGTGTTCAAGGCCAGGCTGGATGAAGCTTTGAGCAACCTGGTCTAGTGGAAGGTGTCCCTGCCCATGGCAGGGGGGTTGGAACCAGATGGTCTTTAAGGTCCCTTCCAACCCAAACCGTCTTATGATTCTATGATTCTGCTATCCAGGTAAGTCAGCTGAAATTGGTCCTTTATTTTTAAAGCAAATCCAGTGTTCCTTCTGTCCCTGTTTATTCTTCATTTCTATATACAGATATAATTATGCATATGTGTGTGGCTGAATCTGTAACTGCATTTTCCTGTGCTTTGAGGTTTAAAATTCTGCCATCTATATTTTGTTTCTGTGATGTCACTTCAGGGACATTTAATGCTTTCAGTAAACATTGCCTTGAGGTTTTTTAAAAATATACTGCTTCTTTAAGCCCAGATAGAACAGATGGAAACTTCATTGCTTAAACAAATGGCTACAATTTTCTTCAGGGCACCAAATAGTATCATGAACTTGACTGAGAGCTTAGGAAGCTTCCAGAAGCTTTTAATCTTTCTTTGCAGGCAAGAGGATTGAATTCACAAATTTTGTTCAAAATAGTCTTACAAAAATCCCTTTGTCCCTTTCTTTTTCTTTTTCTTTTCTTTTTTTTTTAATTATTATTATTTTTATTTTTCTCCTGCTTTGAAGCAAAACAC
>NW_010264855.1:80817-81622 GCF_000690775.1 Eurypyga helias
CAATGACCTTTTGGATTAAATTGTTATGAGAGAGGTTTTGCATTACAATACATTTTCTTATTAGCTGTTGAAATTTCAGTTCAGGCACAACAACCTAGACTGTTTCAACAGACCATATTATTCAGTTACCAACTCATGAAATTTAATCTGATGAAAAAGCGCTGTGAAATAGTCTGTGATATAAACTGCCAAACAAATGTATTTTTGTAGCATTTTTCATCCTTGAAAGGATGCACAGAACTAATTCTTGGCTATCCTAAACCAGGCAGAAGCAGGACTATCATTTTCCCATGATGTACATTAATGTAAATCGCATCACATCCTCTGAGTCAGGGTCTTTATTGATCTCAGTTCAGAACATGCTTGTATATGAGAGAGAGAGAGAGAGAATAATCCTAGTGCTTTTACAGCTGTTTTAATTCAAACTCCACTGATAAAACACATCTATAATAAGGTCTGTTGGAAGTGTTCCCAGCCCTGACAGTTATCTATAAATTAATGGGAGTCATATACTTGTGCTTGTTTGGAAAAGTATGTACAATAGCCTAAAGCAGATAACAGAAGTCACATCTGCTGAAGATGCTTGCAAAGTATATAGACAAAGGTGAGCCTCAGTTAGGAGTCTCTTATTCTGGCAACACAGCCATGGTGCTACTAATACAGGCAGGAATAAGGTATGAAGTGTAGTTAGAAAAAGAAGCTCAATATCTTTCTGGGAAGCAACATCAATGAGACTAATTACTTATTTAGGGAGGACTTATAAGGGAGGACTAATTACTTAGTCCTGCACCTGGGCTGGGGCAAT
>NW_010264856.1:0-13029 GCF_000690775.1 Eurypyga helias
CTTGCACCACATCTCGGCGCCCCTGACTCCCGATTCTCTTCAGGAAAGGGAGGGTAGGGGGTTTCTGCTGGCAAACTGCTGCACCTCCACACCCCCCAGTCCTTCCAGCCTCCCCTTTCCCGCCGTGGGGGCTTGTGTCTCCTCCCAGGAGCACCTGGATCCTGCTGCTTTCCTCCCCTGACGCGTTTTTAGCTCTCGTGGAGCTGCAGCTGAGGCCTTTCTGGCACCAGGAAGATCGGAGCAATCACCGATGCGCAGTAGATAAATATAGCATGTGCAGTAATGACCACCCGCATCTCTGCCTGCCGGCGGAGGCTGCAAAGTCTTCGTTTTTTGCAATGCCATCTCCCTGATTCCTGTTTCATGACAGCTTACAGTTCCTTTACCCCTAGGCTGATCTGTTCTTCAGCTGTATTTGTGCCTGTGCTTTTGCTTTCCTCCGTTTTTATAACATTTTGTCTTGCCCATTTTTGGCAATGCACTGTAATCACCTGGAATTTTAATTCCTCCCCCCTCACGCCTTCTCTACACCTCCTGAATTTGTATCATCGACAGATCACATATGTATCTGAGCCTTCTTTAAGCCAACTTCATTCATTTCTTTCGTTACCTTATCTATTTATTTATTTATTTATACTTTCCCTTTTATTACCTTATCAAAAGAAGAAAGGTATAACGTAATTTGCTCCCCATAAATCACCACTGATTACTTTTTAATGATGTCATGTGGGTAGATTTCTTGCATGGTGCTTTGCTGTGGTTTCTTTTCCTGGTATTGGAGCGGGGAGGGGGACACTAATTCCTTGCGCCTTCCTTCTTAAACACTTGACTTTAAAGTGTCCTTGTCCAGTATTCTGGGCCCTCCTTCACCATTCAGGAGCTAACAAAGATAGCTGCAAATGATTCAGGTTGCCCAGAGAGGTTGTGGGATCTCCATCCTTGGAGGTTTTCAAGATGCAGTTGGATATAGCCCTGATGCAACATGGTGGGTCACCGTAGCTGCCTGTGCTTTGAGTGGGAGGTTGGGTGAGAGGCCTCTTGAGGTCCCTTCCCACCTCAGGTACTGTGTTTAGCTTCTCCTCCTTACTCTGTTCCTTCTTAGGTCTCAGCAGCAGTGAGGAAAAGAAGATTTATGCAGCTTCATGTCTTGAAATGAGCTGTAGGTCTCAGTGATGTGCTGAAGGAGGATGGATGTGTTCCTTCTGAACCACTGGGAAAGTATTGTGCAGTCTTGTAGGCATCCAGCAGCCGTGGAGGCATTTGGTGGTTAGGACAAGCAACACAGGGGAGAGTTTTTGCTGCTAGGTCCAGTTTTACTAGGGATTCACAGGTGAATCCCAGCTTTTTTGAATGCAGGATTGTACACTGTCCTACTGCAATAAATGTCAGCTTTTAACTGTAAGTTTCCCTGGGTGAGTTGAGATAGATTTGAGCACTGAAGACAGTAGCTGATATCTCAAGTCTTACTCCAAACGCTGAAGAAGCTGCAGGCATAAATCCTTTTATGTGCCAGCAGGGAGCTGTCACTCCCTGTGTGTAAGTTTTTTTACCGGGCTGTTTGTTGCAGTGGCTTGCAGCTTACTTGGACTGTCATGCCCAACTTTCTTGTCGCAGATCTAAACCAACTAAGAGTTAAGTTAGTTGCTAATGCTCCAGTCGAGTTTACTCCTGTAAGTCCCTCATCAAATAACCATCACACTCAGATCCTTTCAGCAGGTTCAGGAAATGAAACATATATTTTCTTTTCTGTTGGATATAGGAGTGATATGGGAACCACCCGCTCTGTGTGAAAGACAGGAAAGAAAACATTTGATAAAGGGAAGAAACAACACATCTGATAAATGGAAGCCATGAAGATATCCAAGCGGTTCTTCGCTTTCGGGATTTTGGCATGCATAGCTATTTATGTTGCATACATGAAGTGGCACTTGGATTCCAAACCAGTGATGGGAACAACAGAAGGAGCTGCTGAAAGCAAGGGAGACAAACTGACCCAGCAGGCACTGACCACAGATCCCTCGGTCTTTTATGGAATTATGTTTGATGCAGGAAGCACAGGAACCCGCATCCATATTTTTAAATTTACACAGCAGCCGAAAGGTACGGCCTGCTCATTGCAGGACAGATTAATTCTTCCTTAACGTATGGGTCAGGTGATTGATTAGTCTTTTCTAGGGCTTACTTGAACAGTCACGTTTCAGCTCTTTCTAGAGAGCCATCAGGAAGTACATTATGACTTAGGGTTTGGATGAAATTACGCAAATGTTGGACCAGGAGAAGACGCTGTAATGTCAGAATGTGAACTGAATAGTAGCTGTACCTTTAGAATGGTGCCTTGAAGAAGAGCAGTTTTTCATCACGCTGCTTGGCGGAAGGGAGGATTATGAGTTCAAACTGCTCTATTCTCCCAGATTTTCACCATGAGGTGAAAAGGCTGTCTGCAGTTCCTGGCAGTGAGCTGCTTCTCTCTGTGTTGTCTAATTTAGAGCATCCTTGGCTTCCGTGTTGGATTTAAATTGCAGAACTTCACTGATCAAAATTGCTGTGTATTGCCTCTGGACAGAAAGTAGTGCTGATACACAAGATAGAAGTGTACAAAAAAAGCTCCAGTTTTCCTCTGGAGTCGTAAACTTCATTTGTTTAGATGCTGTGAGCTCCTATTTGTGAAACTCAAAGACAAAAGAACCCGTGTGGATGCTGTTAGTAGATCTGAGGGTGCTTTTGAGGATCAGCAGTGTGGTGTGATTGGCCTGTGAGGAGCACCTTAGGTGTACAGAATGGGCTAGTGTAAAGCTTAGCCACTGTGGATTTCCTTGGTTCTTCTTTCAGTGTATTCCCAAATATTTGCTTCTGCATTGCCTGCTTCTCTTTAAGCACAGTTTCAGATTATGTTGCAGGAAACATTAGGGGCTGTAGTTGGGTACAGGAGGAGGATGTTGTCAGGCTCATGTTGTCCTGTCTGCGCGTTTATACAATTATCTATACTGTGGGTTTCCAAAATACTTCGGTCTGGCTCCCTCTGCTGCCATTGAAAATGGTGGCAAAGCTTCCACTGATTTTTGCTGGAGTCAAGTTTAGCCAGAAGGGAGCACACTTCCAACGTGGGGTCTTAGTTACCGGTGCAGCTGGAAGGGGCTGAAAGAGAACTTGCACCCCTCTGGCGATTGTCTGATGTGCGTGAAAAACGTGTGTGCAGTGGAGACGTGCATGGGAAAAACAATCATGACTTGTAAAAATGGTTTTCTCGGGAGCTGATTCTATTGCAAGGGCTGTATTTAAAGTTCAGGTGGCTGTTGATAGTTCATTAGACAGAGGCTTCAGTTGACTGCCATCAGCATATCATAGTGATATGATTTGTTGAATGATTTTCTTTCTGTGTGTGCACTGTTATTTGTACCTTTATTTATTTTGGAATACTGTTTTTGAACAGAAACTCCCAAATTAACCCATGAGACATTTAAAGCACTGAAGCCAGGCCTGTCCGCGTATGCCGATGATGTCGAAAAGGTACTTCTGTTTCTGTTACTGTAAAAGCGTGTGCACCAAAACCTCCTGTTCTTCCAGTATCTGAAGGGGCTACAAGGAAGCTGGGGGGGACTTTTTGCAAGGGCCTGTAGTGACAGGACAAGGGGTAACGGGTTTAAATTGAAAGTGGGGAGGTTTAGATTGGATATCAGGAAGAAGGTCTTCCTGGAGAGCGTGGTGAGGCACTGGAACAGGTTGCCCAGAGAAGCTGTGGATGCCCCATCCCTGGAAGTGTTCAAGGCCAGGCTGGATGAGGCTTTGAGCAACCTGGTCTAGTGGAAGGTGTCCCTGCCCATGGCAGGGGGGTTGGAACTGGATGGTCTTTAAGGTCCCTTCCAACCCAAACCAGTCTGTGATTCTGTGACATGCCCCACAAATCGCATCTTGCCGTGGTACAGTGTGCTGGCGTGTCTCAGTTCAGGGAAGTGTCTCCAAGTGATAACAGCCCACTGTAAAAGTTGGTCAACACACAGAGGAGCAAGGAACAGAACTCACCTCGTTCTGCTCGGTGATGTTGTTAATCAAGCACAGTGGATGTTTTTCCTGTCTCTGCCTTAAAAATTTTGATGCACTTAAGAAAATCATAAAAGAGCTTTCTTGGATTGGAGCAGAGCCTTCTCCAAAAGTGATTGGAATTGGATTATTGGGGAAATAGTCTAAAACCCAGGCCAAGAACTAAATGACTTCTCTCTTGTCTCCCTTACCTTCTGGCTGACAGGGATTTAAGGACTCCCTGAGCCAGACCAACATGCAGCTCATAGTGTTTTACTGGCTCCAAAGGCCTTGTTTTTCCCCAAGGATTTGCCATCGTACTGCCTTTTGAACCTTTTGTAGCCCAAACGCTGAGCGGCAGGGAGTTCTGCGTTGCTGTTTGAAAAAGTGGCTCTTCCTGTTAGCTTTTGACCTACTGCTGGATAATCCCCGCCAGGCCTCACGATGACCCCTTGTGATGCTCCCTTGTTCCACATTTACAGGGGATCGTACCGCTGATCACCCTTCCAGGAAAGGCCAGTCTGAAGAGTTTCTGAGATGCCTTTCGTTGTTCTTTCTCTGCTTGCAGAGTGGCCAGGGAATAAAAGAGCTCCTGGAGGTGGCAAAGAAGGAGGTTCCTATGGAGCTGTGGAAGTTTACTCCTCTGGTCCTGAAAGCCACAGCTGGCCTACGCTTGCTGCCGGGAGAGAAGGCTCAGAAGTTGCTGGATAAGGTACTATTTCTTGTCTTTCAGTTTGCTTCCCAGAAATGTTACGGCAAGGTTTGGTTCCTCCTGTGTGAGGTACATACTCCTTTATGTACCTAAGCCGTTCCTGTCATTTAACCCTGAAAGCAGTGCAGAACCACCTGGTCTCAAATGGGTTGGGGGACAAATTGTGTCAGTACAAGCTCAGAGGAGTGATGACAGCTTCAAGTAAGCCTGGAGATGATGTAAACATAACAAGTGCAATGAGATACACCTAACAGTCACCACAGGCTGCTTCTTATGCGGGTGGTTTTGACCAGATCCTGCTATTTTGAGAACTCTGCTATTTGATTGGTCATGTTATCAGCCTGCTGCTGCAAGGTTGCTCCTTTATATTGATTGGAAAGAATGTAGATTGTATTTATAGGCAAGGAAAATATGTTTAATATTTTAAAATATAAAAATAAACAAAATATTATTCTCTGGACCTTGCGGCTGTGGGAGAAGTTTGCGCACTCAGTGTACCTTTAGCTAAGCAGTAATTGGAAGGAAGAAATGTGGGGTGCTTGAAGCCAATGCCTGTGTTGTCCTCTGCTGCCTGCAAGCTGGGCTGTTGTTTCCACGCTGAATTTCGGCTGGAACTGCTGCAGTTGTTACAGAGGACTCTGTAAACCTGGGGCTTTGCTACGTGGTGTAGGATGTAGCGTAGAGGACCTCTAACAGCTAACAAGCTGCTGCCATTCCCTGTGGCGTTCCTGGAAGCCGGGGTATCCACCTCCTGCCTCTCCTGTGGGTTGCCAAGTGCAGCAAAGTAAACTGGGTTTCCTCCCCATGCCCGTTGCTGGTTGGTGGCTTTCCTGAGCAGTATCCATGCTTGAAACCCCATGCATCCCTCCCCGCCCTGCTCCAGGCGGCAGAGCCTCTGTCCCTCACTGACCTTCTGTAGCGGAGCGTAGGCTGATGCTGGGTGGGCCCTTGAACTTCAGACAAAGTGGTGAGCAGCAGTCAGGATCTAGGCCGAGAAGAGGAGCAGTTGTGTAAAACCAGAGTTTTAAAAACACTTGCTTTCCAGCTGAAGGAAGGATTTCTCTGAGTGTAGCTTTTACTTGAACTACAGGTGAAGGCGATTTTTCAGGCCTCCCCCTTCTTCGTGAGGGACAACTGCGTGTCGATAATGAATGGAACCGATGAAGGTAGGCTAACTTGTGGAGACCCTTCCAGCGGTCCTGGAGCTCACTGTAGCGGGAACCCACGAGCAGCAGGTTTGACGCAGTTTTTACGCTGCCTCGGCCAGTGCCTGCCACATGCTGAAGTGAGTTGATGTTCATCAAAAAATGCTGAGGACGGAACCCAGAATCAGTCCTAATTTAAAATAATTTGAAGAAACGTGTCTAAATTCTGAGTAACTGAGCGTTGAAATGTGTTTTAAGTCTGCTTAGAAACCAAACTTGAAAATAGCTGGAGCTGTTTGAAGCTGTTTATGAGTTTCTTTTTTACTGCTTAATGGAAGAAAGACGTCGTAATTCTTTTTGTTTTGTTTTAAAGTCGTTAACAGCAGTGACAGCCTTGGTTCAGCCAAGGGTTGAACTGGACCGTGTTCCTTAGCATGCCTCGAGTTTTAACCACATGGATAAATATTTGAATTTGGTAACATAAGGCCCACGAATTCATCTAATTTATGGAGAAAGGGTTTATAAAACAAGAAGAGGACAGAAGCAGTGCGTCTCACAAAAATACTTAGGGGCAAACAAGAAAAATCAGATCACTGAAAAGGTGAAAATTCTTAGTATTCAAGAGGAAAGTCGAGGGCCTGATGCCAAACAAAATCCCTACCAGTGGTTGTTTTCCTAGAAAAGGAACAATGGGAGTGTCAGTCTCTTCCTTCTCTCTTAGCTAAGGGCTGAAGCCTTTGTGACTTCTCCCTTAAGTTTTTGACCTGTGAAGTACGGAGTTCTCCTGGCATTTCATATATATATGGGGTTCTCTTCCAGGCATCGCATAAGCTGTGCTGTAGGTCATTCTGTTTGCTCAAGGCGTCTCATCTTGGTTTTTTGCCAGTTGTGGAAACACTGGCTCCGGGGCAAGGTGGGTCCAGGGAGCTCAGCAGAGCCAGTCCTATTCACCCTTCTTGCTCTGACATCCTTTGGAGACCTTGAATTAGAAGTGCTCCACCTGTGAAAGGGGTTCAGCTTGTGGCCGATGGTCTCCGCTGTCTCTGTATGGTGTTGGCTCAAGGCATCTCATCTTGGTTTTTGCCAGTTGTGGAAACTGGCTCCGGGGCAAGGTGGGTCCGGGGAGCTCAGCAGAGCCAGTCCTATTCACCCTTCTTGCTCTGACATCCTTTGGAGACCTTGAATTAGAAGTGCTCCACCTGTGAAAGGGGTTCAGCTTGTGGCCGATGGTCTCCGCTGTCTCTGTATGGTGTTGGATGACAAGCTCTGCTTTGCTGATGATTTTAGTTAGTGCAGTTAAACTGTACGAGAAAACTTAAAAATGCCTCCAGCTACGCAGGTCCTAAAGCAGGAAGATGGTGTGGTACACTCATTTGTTACTGTCATCAGATAAACCTAAATGCCACGGTCTAACTGCGTCTTCTGAATCTTTTCCTTATTAGGTATTTCAGCCTGGATCACAATAAATTTTTTAACAGGTATGTGTGCATGAAGCTGTGGCCGATGCTGGGAAATTTGTGCTGTTTTCTGCCCCTGCATGGGATTTTCTCATTCCTTGGGGTGGATTGAGAGAAAGTAACTCTGGGAGTAACTCTGCAGTTGTTTTTGGTCTGGCCTGTTTAAGTCATTAGGATTTTGGCCATTTACTTGACAGAGTGAGGAGTTTAATCCCTTTTCCTAGATGTTTAATGTTGCTTTTCTTTCAATTCCCTGTAGGGCACCAGAGCATTTTATTCCTTTTTAGAGCCTGCTGTGGCTAAATTTTTAATGTGGGTGTTCTGGATGTGCTTGGCAGCTGCACAGGGCAAAAGAAAAGTGCTATGCTACTTCCTTACAGACTTACAGCATAGAAATACCGCAAGTGTTTACACTGCTGGGCTAAAAAAGGGGGGGTGAAGAGTAAAGAAAACACTAAGCTGCAGCCCTCTCTGACAACAAGTAAAGCCGCCGCTGCCTGAGCGCTCTGCTCAGTACAGGCCGTGCGTGGAGCTGTGAATACACCGGGTGCTCTGAAGCTTTTTATGCTGGCAGGAAATATCAGAAAGGTCAGAGATCTTCAAACACCAGCTGTCGTGAGGTGTGCTGAGGTGCTTGACACAAACTAGTCTTGTCAGGAAGGTGTATTTGAAGGATTTGAAGAAAGGTCTGGGCTGGCAGCAGGAAGAATTCCAAGAGCCTTGAGTCTCTTAGACCAGCTCTTTTCAGTTTGTCATCCCCTTGGCCGTAGGAATCTGCAAAATAGCACTAAGGGATAGGAGAGGTGGCCAAGAAACCCACATTCCTCTGTGTTACCAAGTGGTTTCCAGAGTAGAGCTTGCAAAAGGGTCCTTGCGTCCACTGAAAAATGTTTAGGAATCCAATAACCAAGGCTGCTGTAATTAGGGCATGAGCAGGCAGCAGAGAAATAAGAGGAATGCTGTCACATGAAGATTTTCAAGTCACCCTGATAAAGCGAAAATAAGTGCCCAGTAGATGAGGGTAGCGCTGGCTGGAAGCTAACAGCTGGAGTTAGATCGTCCTCTTTCTTTACCCCTGTATTTCTGCGTTTGTTCCTAGCCAGCTTCTCCAGCATCCACCATGGCTTTCTCTCTCCTGTCACACATTTCAGGTAGCCTAGATGATCCACAGAAGAGAAGTGTAGGGATGCTGGATTTGGGCGGTGGATCGACACAGATCACCTTCCTTCCGCGCACCGAGGTAACGTGAACACGCACGCTGTCGGGAAACACTGGCACAGGGATCAGTAGCTGCCCGTGTGCGTTTCCCTCGGCAGCAGACCGGGACTTTGGCAGTGTGAGGTGAAGCCACGCTCCTGACGGGAAAACCCAGGTCGCTAGGTGACATCTGCCTTGTTACAGTCAGCCGTGGAGGCGTTCACGACTCTTTGCCGGTTCTCTCGCTCCAGCTCCCTGGTGCGTGTGGGGGACCTGCCAGGGCTGCTTTATCTTGGGGAAAATGCAGTGATCACCCGAGCGTCTTAATCCTGGACTCTCCGTTTCTGCCGCCCTACGATGAGCCACTCAAAGGCAACGCTGTTCATGAATTCGAGTCCAACGTTGGCCCTGTACTGGGTTTTAAGAACGCGATACGTGTTGCTTCCTCAGTGCTTGTTTCTGGTTTTCTGGAGTTCACATGCTGATTGTCATTTCAGCTTCCTGTTGAGGCGTTTTTACAGGTGTTGTGCGAGCTGGGAGCCCTGTGGGTGCGGAGTTACAAGGCTCAGGCCTGAGCAGAGCTATGCTTCATAGCAAAGCTGCACAAAAGCAGAGGATAGGGATGCTCTACCTAGTGTCCCAGCCTGGGTGATCGTGCTCTTACACCAGAATAACAGGGGATGCAAAGAGTCTGGGGTGTGGGAATTCTGGAACTAGGGGTGATGTTAAGATCCGAGCAGCATGGATAGCTCACCGTGGCCTGAGCTTTTTCCCCAGGAACAGTGGTGCTGGTGCACCCAGGGAAGAGGCTGCAAAGGGCTTTAGATAATCACCCTTTCGTTTCTTCAGAGGGCTGGTCCAAAGTGTTTCCTTGGCAGAGTGATGTGCTTTTCCTCTGGCTTGTGGAAGTTCACAGCTGAATTCACTGGAGTAGGAAGTCAGTGCATGCCTGGCTTTCCTATTATTTTGCACACAGTTTCCCCTAGTAGAGATCATGTGAAGAGGCAGTTGCTGTAGCCTCTGGACAAAAGCAATTAAAAGCTGGAATAAGGATTCCTCTGTAATTGAAATAACTCGTTGATACACCAATTTGGCGTGGATACAAATAGAAATGTAACCAGTTTAGACTCTTGCCATGCGAAGACGCTGGTTTAGCTCCAGGTTTTGCTGCTGCCTCTTATCAGCAGCCGAATCGAACCACTTGCAAGTTCATCGTTTCTCTCTGGACCATGCTGCGGTCGTTTCACCTTTTTCCTAACGTTTTGGAAGATTGCGTTGCTGAAGTTTGCTGCTGCTGTTAGAAACCTTGCAGTGACATCTTCTTCTCCCTCCAGGCAACTCTCCAGATGTCACCAGCCGGCCACACTAATTCGTTTCAGATGTTTAACAGCACCTACAAGCTGTATTCTTACAGGTTAGTGGTAGGAAAGGGAGCGCACCGTCCGCACAGACGCTGGCTGTGAAGCCAGTGAGTTCTAGGTGCTTTGCTGAAGTGGGGTCCTTGCAGATGAGTACTGGCGAGAAGTGGAGAAACCTGAGTCACATCGTGGTGGCGGGTTGCCCTTGGCTGCCTGCTGGGTGCCTGTCAAGCCGCTCTGTCAATCCCCCTCCATCACCAGGACAGGGGGAAGAAAACACGACAGAAAGCTTGTGGGTCAAGGTCAGGACAGGGAGGTCACTTACCAGTTACCGTCATGGGCAAAACAGATTCGACTTAGTTAAGCTACTTTATTGCCAATTAAACAGTAGGATAATGAGAAATAAGAACAAAATCAAAACCAACTTCCCCCCATCTCACCCTTCTCCCCAGGCTCAGCTTCACTCCCAATTCTTCTACCTCCTCACCCCCAAGGAGTACGGGAGGATGGAGAGTGGTTCATAGCACTTTGCCTCTTTTTCCTCCTCACTTTCTTCCCTCAATCCCAGTGTTTTGTCAGAAGGAAGCAGCTTCTTCCCACCTGTGTTTGCTGTGGGGTGTGTTTGGGCTCAGAGAGAGTCAGTTCCGTGTGCTGGCGGCTGTGCTGCCTTTAAGAAGAGTAGGAGAAAGGTTAGGGGAATGCTTTCAGCCTTCCCAGTTCAAGAGCCTGATGACAGCTATTGCCTGTGCTTTTTCAAACAGAGCTGACCCTTCTGGGTAAGGGTGACAGGAGGGGGGGTTGTCACACTGTTGCCTGTATGTGCATTGCCTGCTGACTCCAGCCGTTTTGCTGGGACCACGCGGAGGGGACCGGCACGCCCCAGCCGAGCCGTCAGTGGGGTATCAGGAAGGATGTTTGTTGTTCACCGAGGCTTTTATCCCTTTGCAGTTACCTGGGACTCGGGCTGATGTCAGCAAGGCTCGCCATTTTAGGAGGAGTTGAGGGAAAACCCTGTAAGTTATGGGAATTCCTCAAGTCTTGGCTCTGAGCACAGGGTACGTAGCCTGCTTGCGAGGGGAGGAGTTGTCTGTCCCCTTCCCACTGGGCTCAGGGTTCCTGAATGGTATGTGGGCTCCTGTCATCGTGGCTGGGTGCGTTTGAGACGAATGCAGGAGGTGACGCTGCTAGATCCCAGGAAAGCCTGGATTCTTGCCAGCCCGTGGGCCATCTGAGCCGTTGCTGGGACCTGGAGGCGCCTTGCTGAGGCTGTGGGACAGTACGGCTGGGGGTGAGGGAGCTCAGATTAACTCCTTGTGCTTTTCCCTAAGGTGTCTTTGTTTTAATTCTGCAGCAGGAGAAGGGGAAGAGCTGATCAGCCCTTGTTTACCTCCTGGCTTCAAGTCTGAATGGCAGCATGCAGAGATAGTGTACAAAATCAAAGGACGGAAGGCAGGTACAGTGGTTTATCACTCTTCCTGTCTAGGCCAGCACATTGTTAGCAGAGTAAATGATACTCTCGGCCTCTTGCAAAGACACCAGATTCTCCGTTTACTGTTGTGCCTGGCTCCGCTTGACACGCTGTTAAAGCTGTTTCGCAGCTCTTCCCTGTGACAGACGTGCCATGGCACGTCTGGCCGGTCACTAGAGCTGCTGGTAGCAATGTGGATGGAGTTGGGTGCTCTCTTTCAAAATTCTTCTGCCACAAAGGATGTTGTCCAGCTCTGATGTATCACGTACTTCATCCCAACCTGAGGGCGGTTAAGCGTTGCCTCTGGAAGGAGACGCAGATTTCAGCTCTCTGTGAAGAGCTTGTAGGAATTTACACAGTGCTGTTGTGCAAAAGGAGCCTGTTTCCTGGCAGATGCTAAATAAGTGGTCTGTGTATTTAACTCTGCCTATAATATGCTGGGTTTCTTTGCCTTCCTTTAGGTGAGCCCCTATATGAGTCTTGTTCTAACAAAGTGGCGAAGATGCTCTACAAAAAAGTGCATAAAGCCGAGGAGGTGAAGGACTTGGATTTTTACGCTTTCTCCTACTACTATGACCTTGCAGCAGAGGTTGGGCTCATCGGTGCGTTTGCTCCTGTGTGTGTTTCCCTTGCAGCGACAGGTTGTGGAAGGAACAATGGCGCCTGCCGACAAGACGGTGCTTTGCTAGGCCTTGGGGGAACTTTGTCTTTCGTTACAGCGCCATGCAGCCTTGGTCTCAGCTGGATGTTGGGTGCTGTTGAATTTCCCTAGGGAAGGGGCTGGGGCTTTGAAATAGGACCTGCAGCTTCTGGTGGTGTTTGTAAACAAACTTCATTTCCAAAATCGTTGGTTAACCTGATTAACTCTGAAATCCAGCGTAGGAAAAAAGCTGGATTGACAACGATAAACCGATTTCTTGGGTGGTAAAGCAAATCAGACTTGCGATCTTGGGCTCTGTGTTTTGCTCCACTGACCTTTTTAGATGGGATGAAGGTTTTTGGGTAATTCAACGTGTGTTGAGAATGAATCCCATCTCTTTTCCAGCGGTACACTGGCAGTCGTGTTCAGGGGTAGAAAGCAGATGCTGAGCTCTCAGGCTACCATGGACATATGGAACCCCCCACCCTCAGCCACGTCGTTTTATAGCTGATTTCCAGTCTAACGTGTCGCAGAGCACCTCTGCCCTGCCCAATCTGGACAAAGACCTTAGCTGCCTTTGGGCATCCCCAGGCGTGGGGACAGGGTGGGAGAGTCAGTAAACGGTGTTTCTTTAGGAAACGAGGCTAAAAGTTCTTCATATAATGAGGCTTTTCAGTCTATTAAGAACCATTTAAAGGTTCCTTTAGCTTTAAAGCAAGTGTGAGTTCTGCCACTGATTGCAGGGGCTCCAGGTTTGATTTCCAAACAACTTTTATGACCTGAATCTGCCTTTGTACAAAAACCATAAAAGACCACGTTGGTTTTTTTTTTTTTGCCTTCTAGATAACGAAAAAGGAGGAAGCTTAACTGTCGGTGACTTTGAAATCGCAGCTAAATACGGTGAGCAAAACGCGATCAAACGCACCTTAGTAGCTGTGTGTGAAGGCAGGCCCAGGTGGCACATGGGTGACGTGCCAAGAAGCCTGATTGTTGCTTTAAGTAAATACTGAGCACCTGACTCCGTAGCAGCTCACC
>NW_010264856.1:13085-13405 GCF_000690775.1 Eurypyga helias
CTTGCTTGTGCAGCCCACGTAAGACCCATCTTACAGTACTTATATTTCTAGCTCTCTCAAGAAGGACTAATGAGCTCGGCAGTTCACCGCTGTCCCGAAATCAGAACAGACACGGGGTTCTCACCCTCTTCCAGTCTGGTAGCTGTCCCGAAATCAGAACAGACACAGGGTTCTCACCCTCTTCCAGTCTGGTTTCGTTTTCCTTTTTTGGCTCAAGGTTTGTTCATGTGCTGGATTGTTAATTGGAAGAGGGGAAAAAAAGGGCTTGTCGCTTTTAGCTTCATCAGCTGCGGAGAGATCTGCCCACGCAGATGTACAAA
>NW_010264856.1:13434-15868 GCF_000690775.1 Eurypyga helias
GCTTTGATCAGCCCCCTGATGTGGGGCTTTTTGGTAAACTCTGTGAACGAGTGAACAGTTCTTGTGGTTCTGATTGCTGTTTTGGGTAATTCATCCTGAGAAAGGAAGTGGGGTTTGTTTTGGTTTGTCCTCTTCTCTCTCCTCTCCTCTCTCTTCTCTCTTCTCTCTTCTTTCTTATCTCTCCTCTCTCCTGTCTCCTCTCCTGTCTCCTCTCTCCTCTCTCCTGCTGCAGCGTGGGCTGCTCACGGGGTCACAGCCTCCTTTGGGCATCCCCCTGCTCCGGTGTGTTGTCCACCCCGGGCTGCAGGGGGGTCTCTGCTCCCCGTGACCCCCCATGGCTGTTCCTTTGTTTTTGTCAACACCTGTTGACTGCTTGTGCATGAGAAATGTAACATACCTGAGGTTGCGCAGATTTTGAGAGGCTTGAAGTGGCTAAGAAGAAAGGCTGGAGGCCCTTTTCACCTTCTCCCAGAGAGGTGCAAGATAATCCGCTGTCCCAGCAGAAGCACAAAGCTTTGGCAGGCTGGAAGGACGGAGGCATTCTGTCCCTCCCCTAACACGTGCATGTCATGCCAGCCCCATTGTAGCAGGCTCCGTCCCCCTAACACGTGCATGTCATGCCAGCCCCATCGTAGCAGGCTCCATCCCGGCACAACTCAGCCGACGAGAAGTGTTCCATGGATTCATCTGAGGCTTTTCAGGGCTGGGCTGATGCCAGGCCTGAGCCTGCAGTGCGCATTCGGACACGGTTTTCTTTCTCCTTAGTATGCAAGACCATGGAAATCAGCCCTGGAAGCAGCCCTTTCCTCTGCATGGACCTCACGTACATCACCTTCCTCCTGCAGGAACTGGGCTTCCCCAAGAGCCAAGTCTTTAAGGTGATGCTCAGAGTGGGTCGCCGGGGAAAGTGGCAGGAGGCTGCCGGGGCGTCACACTGGTCGCTCGGTCCTCGATTTGCCTTGGTGCTACAACACATGCTCTGTCACTGGGGGTGGAGGGTCACTGGCCCCGCGATGCCGGTAACCCGTTGTGGTAACCGTCAGCGCTGTATTCACCGGCTTCTCCCAGAGAATTGTGTCTTAACTCGTTTTGGGTTTTTTTCCCCAGCTTGCCCGGAAAATTGACAACGTTGAGACGAGCTGGGCGTTGGGAGCCACTTTTCACTACATCGACTCACTCCGTAGGCTGCAGTACTAAAGCTCCTGGAAGGTGACTTTTGGGAATCTCAGCTTTTGGAAGCCCAAGGTGGGAGAATCTGTTGAAGGGCCCGCTTTGGCCTTCCAGAGTCCTTTGGGAAGTCATCATCAACGAGGCCCCTTTCCTCCCGCCCCCTGCCAAGTCCCCCCCACATCACTAGCTCTTTTCTGCGATGCAGGGTGCAGCGTGCGAAGAACACGCCGTGGTTCGACAGCATCTGCCCTCAGCTTGGTGCAAAGCTTGGTCGTTGGTGGAGCAAAACCCGGACTCTGCAGGGCACCGATGAGCTCTGTGAGAAAAACACACCTTTTTGGAATATGCCCGCACTCTTTGCTTGTACTGTTGTGCTGGCTTTGGCCAGGAAAGGGTTAAACCAGGGCAGCTGTGCTGGAGCTGCTGCAGGACACGGTCACTCCAGGAGGAACTCTTTACCTCCTGGTGTCGGGGTGGGTTTTGCTGTTTGTCAGCAGTTTTCAGCGCTGATTTTTGTTACTACTTCCGTGTTTGAAGGTGAACTCGCGTGTGGGTGCAAGGACGGTGCGTTTACACGGACACACTGCTGCCGGGCGGCAGCTCTGGAACGTGGCGTGGAATTCCCAGCTCAGCTTTCCGTTTGCAGAACGAGCAGAGCTCAGGAGCAGGCTGAGAACTGGATACGGATTTAGGGGCGTGAGGCGGAGCCTGTCTGCCCTGTGGGGTTACAGCCTACAGCCTGAAGTTGGTTCCTTGGCTGCTGGGAGATGGCCGGTGGAAGACAACATGGGATTTGCTGGATCTAGATGAGCGAGGCCTGGGAGTTGAGGGCTAAGGATGGACTTGATGGTTCTCGGGTAGGGCAGGGTAAGATGGGTGAGCAAGACACAGCCACGAAACCCCCGCACAGCTGACGGGACCTCGCAGACGCTTGTGCCTTGGCAGGATTGACGCCGGGCCCGGGCCGAATGCTCTGACACGGTGGTTGGGGCGCCACTTCCCGCAGACGCATCTTGCTCGGGAGGTGAATGGATGGGGCAGGGAAAAGGGGCAGGTGGGCTGCCGGGCCCCGCGCCGGCATCCTGCGTGCTCCGGCGGCATCCCACGCGTGGGCTGGGAGCCAACATGCTGCGCTACCGTGTCATCTGAGCGTGGGACTGTGTTGTCTTCGCGTGGGTGTTCCAAGCAGCCCCGAGTTGTCTTCTGGGGGTGCGGAGAGCGCAGGAGAGCGGGTGCCCCAGCCCCTCGGCCTGTGGCCACAGCC
>NW_010264857.1:0-4075 GCF_000690775.1 Eurypyga helias
CGCCGTGCCCTCCGCGCGGCCCCTGGGCCGCCTCCCCTCCCGGCCACCCCCGCATGCCTGAGCGCGCTGCTGCCGGGGGTTAGGGCGTCGGAAAACAAAGCGCGGGGAGAGGGGGGAAAAAAGAGAGCGAGGGGAAAAACAAACAAACAAACAAGAAAAAGAACCGGGTCCTCTTTCTGCAGTGCGACGAGAAGCGAAATTAAAAAAATAAGTGAAGCTCAGATGCCGGGACGAGTTTAACGGACACAATAAACAGCAGAAAAGCCGACTCGCACACACCACCTCTCCAAGTCGCTTTCAAAAGGCTTCTCAATAAACGGAGAAGCCGATTGTCCAAAGACGCTTCCAGGACTCTTCATAAATAGCCAACAGCATCTCAAACTCTCTGCGATTTTTCCCCCTGCATCTAAAGTATCACTCCCCGGACATCCTTCCCAGAGGAGAGCATAATTGAAGCCCGTACTTTTTCTTACATGACCTTAAAAATAAATCAGAAAATCAAGCACCAGCGGCGAGGATAAACTCAGGAATTACTGCACAACATAACGGGGTGAAATAACAGTTGAATGTAGGCCCTTTAGCGGCAAGGCAACCCCCTCGAGCGGGATCCTTTTTGGCAGTCTATTTGAAGTTATCTTTCCTTCCTAGTTTTATAAGAACAAATGAGTTTTCTTTTCCCATTGTAGTTGAATGAACTCATGTATATTAAACACAAAACCCCTCCTGAAGAACGCTAACTGCTTTGCTTAAACCCACAAAGGCACAAAAATCCAGAATTGAAGGTTTCCAATTCCTGAATAAGTCCCCTTAACTCTCTCAGGCTCGCAGGAGAGAGAGACTGGGGACATTTTCTGAAAGTCTTAATGCCTGGAAGGGGCTATCTCAGAGAGACATGTATTGTCTTTTGCTAAAGTTGTGGCTTCTATTTTATTTCCCTCTTTCCCCTTCACCATCTTTGTGTTGACTTAAGAAAATAATGGTGTAAAAAAGTGTCTGTTCATGGGATCACACATGTCGTCCAAATCAAATGAAGTCCTCTTTGGCCCCAGCGCAGTTTTGATGGAATTATTCTGGCTCCTCCATTGAATTCACACCGTTTCCCAAAGAAACTCTGGCAGTTTCAATGGGAAGGCATGAGGCACAGCCTGGGGTGCTTCAAGGTTGCTTCTCTCCTCACAGCACACCTCAAACCCTGGCATCCCGAGGCAGGGTTTGAAAAGTACATTAATACAAAAAAAAAAAGGGGGTGGAAAAAATAAAAAGCAGCCTTTTCCAGTGATTCTCAGATCACTGACACGATCGCCCATAATGGAGCCAAGACGGTGACTTTTATCTCGCTGTTCCTCATAGTCCTTAATTTGGAGCTCATTGACAGGACAGACGGTAATGACACTTTTAGAACTGTTATGGTCTGGAGTGACAATCTCTCCATCTCACCCATGTTTTATTGACACCATGGGCTCATTGTGTCAACTTAGGCTTGTGATTTCAGAATTCTCCAGCAACGGGCTCGTTGGGGGGATTTTAATTCAAATTATAGACTAGCTGTCTATACTGTGAATTCATATTTAGATGGTGCTTAATCGGAGCAGAGAGATGGTGCTATAAATAATAAACAACAGCGCTTTCCATGTGTCTATCCACTGTCCTCCACCCAAAGACCTGAAAGACGCTGTGTACAGGTCTCTGTGCAGGCCTGGAAGGGGAGAGCCAGCTCCCCCAGGGCAGCAAAGGGGAGCCTGGCAGCCTCCTTGGCATCTTCCAGTGAGACTTAGGCTCTGGATACATGTGCAACCAGCGGCCATGGGAGAAGCGTTTTGGCACATCTCGAGTGCCTTTGGGCTGGGTTGGGGTTGTGGGGGTGTCGCATCCCTTTTCTGTGGACTTCACGGCTGAGTGGAAGCCTTGCCAGTGGGGCTGGGTGAACGTGGAGCAAAAGGCTCACAAGGGTGCTCACCGGGCTGGGTGGGAAGGGCAGGGGCATTGCTGCAAGGAGGCAGGTGCTCAGGGCAGGAGGTGCCTGGGAGCGGCTGAGGGAGGAGAAAGAAAAGGTAAAGGGGGAAAGTGGCATTTGAGGTTGCTTTTCTGGTTTGTTTCTTCAAGTCTCTCATTCCAAGGCTCGAGAGAGAGCTGCAGGAAATGCCGGCATCCAAAAAACACCTTCCTTTCAAAAAACACAAATAAACTAAATATGCACTTTTCCTCCAAGTGGAGATGAACGACAGCAAGCACAGAACTAACTCCCCCTTGCTGCCAGCTCTCTGCCAAGCCTGGACCCGATCCCCCACTAACAGCGTTTGCTCCCTTGAGTAACATCCGCAGAATAAAACCGGGCAGCTGAGTTACGGACTGAACCCAGGAAAAGCACATTTTCGATAAAGCAATCACTCGGGACCCTTGGCCAACGTCTGCCCTTAGGAGGGGGGATTTTACGGCCCCTTTATAGCCCCCCTCACAACAGCTGTTTCTAAGGGGAGCACTAACATCCCCTCTTCTGGAACCGGGTTAATCATTCACCTTTCAGCAGAATTTTTTGTAAAGTGCCTCCTGACGTTAAACCGTGTGTACCAGCCGCTCTGTATTTTTTCCGTTTCCTGTGGTAATTGACATATAATATCTCTGTTTATAGCTAGCTTGACAGTTCTATACAGATGTATATTTTTGCTTAATTTCATAGTTATATATACCCAACACATGCTAACTAAAGAAACATTAAAGGAAATCTGGGAATTCCGTTGTGCAGGAAATCTGTGCAGGGCTCTTGCTATTATTTATAGAAAATGCTCTGTCTTTATTTTGGGTGCTCTTACTACAGAATTGCCTTATTAGGAGTATGAAGCAGAGATCAAACTGAGAGAATGGAGAAAGTATACTCAGTGCAACAAACAATGATCTTTTTTAAAAAAAGCTATTCGTATATAATTTCTAAAGTGAGAAGTTTATTGTGAGACCAACAACCATGGGATTCATTTACTAGAAAAACTGCGGCATTATGACTTTCATCCAGGCTGTCAACAGGAGATACAAAATAACCCCAATTTAGCAGAAATCATTTGGTTTCCATTAGTGTTTCTTCTTGCACGCAAGACGCATAAACCGTGCTGGGTATTACCGCAACTCGCAAATACCGCCGTTAAATGCACTACACAAAGCGATGCAGATGCCTACAAAATAAGTAGCTAATTCATCTAAAAAAGTTGGTGACAATGCAGCACTTCACATATTTTGGCTAATCGTTTTATGTCACCCAGGTTTCTTTTAAATCTGTCATCTCTACAGTGAGAAAGAAAAAAACCACTCCAAGCATTCACTTGAGATAACGCTTCTTCCTTTTTCAGGAATTGGGGGAGGGGGTGTTTATTTTTCTTGGTGTTTTTTGGGGGGACGACGACGACGACACACGACATGACTTTATTACTTCGGGTTTAAACACATGCCATTTTATAAAAAAATAAATCCTTACTGAAAAGGAAACGCTGAGCACTGCTCACAAGCAATACCTGTCAATGCTGACTTATTTAAGACACCTTTGAGGAAAGCACAAGCCTCTGAAAGGCTGGCGTTTTATTGACAGCGCTGGAATACCGGAGATGGGAACGGGGAAAAATTCATCCTTATCTTTGCGCCTAACGCTACCATAAAACAAGTTGGGCTTTGGAGGATGCTCCGCTGTCCGGCGAGCAGAGCCCAAGCTGGCGGCGCGGTCCTACAGCAGCCCCCCTGCTCTTCCTCGGTGTGGGAGAGCAACACATACTGACATTTCTATAGGCTTTCTGAAAGCTCTGCTTAGGAACAACTCGGTGGCGTTTTATTTTATGTTTTAAAAAGCGTTTGTACATCCACAGAGCGAACAGCACAAGCTGGAGGCGGCTTTCCCCTTCCGTGATTTCTGGGCTGGGCTATCCGCTCACCTAAACCCCCGTCCCTCCTCCCCCGCCCTGCCTTAACCCCGCCCCAGCAACTCCAACCCCCTTCCAGGCGCCGGTTTCTCGCCTTCCCGGTAATCCCTTCCACACGCTCCGGTTCCAGTTGCGGGCGCCGTCTCGCCCGCGGAGGTTTCCCGCGGGCGGCGGGG
>NW_010264858.1:0-4905 GCF_000690775.1 Eurypyga helias
CAGAGCCCCGTCCAACCTGACCTTTGAATGTGGGCAGGGATGGGGCCCCTGCCATCAAGAGAAACACTACACAGTTTATTTATCCTGGATGGTGCATTTTGCAAGAAGTGATGTTCAAAAAGTCTGCTGCCCATATGTAGACCTGATGAATACATGACTCCTGATCCTTCTGTTTCTATCAGAAATACACTTGTCTGCTTAAATATGATACTCTCCTTACCTAGTCAAAGCCTGGAAGGAAAGAACTGCTTCTGATGTAAGTTGTCACTAACAAAAGCTGAGGAACAAATCCTGGAATCTATTTTGCATTTTAGGGCAGTTCATAAAAAGAAAATAGACTTACATTTCGCTGTGAGCTATTTGGCTGTCTGACAGTTGAAGAAGACCAGTTAAGCAAACAGAAAAGATGATGAAAAACTGAGTTCAGAGATGGTTATGTTCAAAGTGAAAGGAGGGAAAGGGCAATACATTTGTTACTAAGGCAACTGTTTGTTTAAGGCTAAATCATTTCCTCATTGAAGGGAGCAGCTTCTGTTTCAAATAATTTCCTAAGCTGTGTTGCACTACTCACTCTTCCCCCTACCACATTTCATTGCACGCACAACCTCCTGCCAGCCACTATTTTCCAGCTCCCCCCTACCTGTTGCTCAGGGAGCGGGCAGGGTGCAGGTATGAGGCAGAGATCGTGTGATTCGTAGCCTTGTTTCTAATCCATCAGCAACTGCACAACACGAGCCTCTACCTAACATAGAACAACTGTTAGTGGCTTACTGGAAAGCTGCATAAAGGTACAGTCATCGTAGAAAGAGGAAAACAGAGTAACGTTAGCCAGGGTTCATTCCCCTGGTTATTTCTGAAGTATAGAAGGTGATGACCAGAAAAAGTAGGTCTTTTTAGATCAGACACTCTACCACTTCCTGAAGAAAACATAATAAAAAGATCTCACAGATTACCATAATTATCTTTAGCCTGATCTACTCAGCATGTTCACCAATGTGTTTCAAACTCTTTAGTTTTACTTATACTCCTTCCTCGCCCATTTTATCATTTATGGGCTTAATCCAAGTTCAGTACCTATGTTGTAGGTAGTTCAAATGTGCTCCCTTTTGCTGATTTCTACTTTAAAAACTTTGTATTCTAAACTAATCATACAATGCATGATTGAAAATCCTGATTGCATATAGTTTTGGGGGGTGTTTTAACTTCAAGATGTGGTAGCTGTACTTCAAATGCACTTCTGAAAATAGGAGAATTTTAATTTTCAGGGAAAAAAAGGGGGGGTTATATAATTTTTCATTCAAACTATTGGTATTTCTTGATATTTTGAGAATTGAAGACATTCTTATGTATTGATCAGCATATGCTTCTCAGTATCAAATAACATGATTTCATAAATAGTAATGATCTGAATGTGGTGGTTTTATTTATGAAAATATTCATGACTCCTTCTCTGGAAGGAGTTTTAGAATTCAATCAGTTTTAGCATCTATTAAGGAAGGAATTTAGATGAAGAGAGGAATTACCCATATGTAAGAACATAGTGAGAACATATGTCAGAACTAGTGTTAAAGCTGCATTTGAGAGGTGAAGAAATGCAGGGGTAAAACGATAACTGCCAAAAGTCAAGCTGACACAGATCTTGTAAAGGAAATTTAAGCAAATTGTGAAAGATTTTTCAAACATACAAATAAAAATAACAAGAAAAAAAATGGAAACACTGAGCACTGAGGATGGGGATAGAATTAAAGATTGTCTCGTTTCCCATTTTAAATACTTTCTGTTATTTTCTTTGAATTTGGATTTGGGGGAGGGAGAAAGAAGAAGAGAATAGAGGAGATGGCTAATGGGAAGAAGGGAATGGAAATTTCCACAAATAAGAGATGAAAAAAACTTTGTGATGGCCATTCACTTCAGCTGAAACGTGAGGAGAGAGAAACAGGCCTGTTTGATCACAGGATGACCATGATCACAGGATGACCACAGCACAACCATGAGGGAGCGGGGAAAAGGGTGAAAGTGGGGGCTATTTCAGGTGAGATACTGTCAGCAGAGGGGAACTGATAATTTTATTGTGTGAGATTCAGCTGAGGCCTCATCTAGGATATTGTGTAGAGAGCAGTGCTCTGCAGTAGCTGGGTAAGATTAAATAAACCTCGACCAAGTGGGAGCTACTTGAATAATGTGGGGAATGGAAACCTGTGAGTATTGACCTGGCTAATCTAATACAGGATGAGAGGAGATTGATCACCCTAAGTAAATACAGTGCAACATAAGAGGGAGAGAAGCAGCCTGTATAAATCACGTGTGATTACATTAGGGTTAAATGTGAAGGGGAGTTATCTCGCCGTCAGAGAAGGACGTCCTTAAACAGCCTTTCAATAGGAACGGCAGAAGTAAAGTATCCACCTGGTCTCAAGATAGGTCTCAGGTGGCTTGTGGAAGGATTTTATTGTAATGCTTGTACAGAGAGGGATTGGACTCTAAGATCCAGGACAAAGTGCCTTCAGTTCAGTCCATGGCACTGATGCAACCCACCTGTTTAACCTTGTGCCAACGTGGGTGATTCCCATTGTGCAGGGAGGACCTGGTGGGCCCTGGGTTTGTCCTGCAGCACCTCCAGTTCCTGTAAGGACTTGTCTTTGCTGGCAGAGAGAGTGCTCTGCAGAATGAGTATTTTTGCATCAGCACCTGGTTTCTTGACTGCATCTTTGTCTACTTTTGCCCTCTGTTGCCCCTCTTCCTTCATTTTGCCCCTTTTGCCATCCACACTGGTTTATTTTACTCTCAATCTCTACACATGTTGCATTTTTTTTTTCCTCCAGGGCTTCCAACACCATTTGCAATGTTGTAAGTGGATAATAGTAAATATGGCCAGTGGCTTCTAAGCTGAATAGTCGTACATAAAGACAGTTGGTCTCCCAAGACATCCTTTCCTTTAAAATAGAGTCCACGTTACATACTTTAAACCTAGGTTATAGCAGCAGCTTAAAAAGGTGATGCCAGTACATTGTAGTATTTTCCCCAAAAGAAAAGCATCCATGCTTAATGAGACATTGAGAAGTGGCAGTTCAGGGGCACATCATGGCCTTGGTTGTCAGAGTCCTTGTCAAGACACCTTTGTGCAACTCTTTCTTTCTGTCAGCATCTCTCCAATGCACAAAAGGATTTGAAGTAAGAGTCATGAAACAGGAAGGTTGTGGCTTTACTGCAGGGCTACCAGCTGGAGGCTTGTGCAGATGAAAGCAAATAAGTCCCCCAAAGACAGACATTTAAGAGATGCCTTGGAGGTGAAACAAAGCATTCACAATAAAATGGTATGGTACCTACTGTGCTGAATTTTATGAGCTGTGTATTGAGTACCACCCAAAAGCAGACACAAATGAGGGAACTCTGTGGGGAAATGCTCTCTTGAATCACGAACCTGGCTAAACTAACTTAAATATCTGGGTTTGTGATGAGATTTCAGTTTGTGAAGCTTTCAGCCACATCCTTCTCTTTTCACTTCACTCAAGGAAAGGAAATTGTTTTTTGATTGATAGATGGAAATTTAAGATTATGCCTCATTTGTGTGGGCAGTAGATGGGTTTGTGGCAACTTACATGGGAATTAACAGTGTGCCCCAAAGGTCTTTGTTCAAGTTTCCTTTCTCATTAACATTCTGCAGTACTTCATATGTCAACTGATCTCCTCAGTGGCATTCAGCAGTAAGAGCTTGGATAGTCCTAGATTTTAAATGCATTCCTGTCTGGTTTTTGTTGTTGCTGTTAAGTGCCTGTGACTATATTATTAAAATGCCCAGTAAGAAACTCCAGTCAGCTGATGTCAACTAAAATGCAGCAACACACAAGTAATTTGCTACTCTAAGTAAAATCCTAACAGGGTGATTTTCACCAGTGTCTCCCATTTATTCCATTTGGAAATATGCATCCAGGCCTCGGCTGAAATGCGTCCAGAAGTCCGGTATGCTGCAGCAACGTTGGTTGTGAAATGCATTGATTTGGCTCTGCATGAGAGCTCATCCTTTGGGCTGATAGATGTGATGCACTCTATGAGAGCGATTGCCGTCCCTGAATGTTGTCCCCTGGTGCTGAGTACGGTGGAAATAGTGACATTGTCTGGCCAAGCCACCAACTGCCTGATTCTGAGCTCCTCCTGCACCCACGCGATGTAATTCTACGTCGCACTGTTCAGAGCGACACTAGAACAGGCCATTTGTGAGCTAAGAAATGTATCGGTTTAATGTGTGCATGTACTTCCATCAAGAGTCTGCTGAAAAACAGCTTGTGTTTGGGGTTGGAATATTTATGGAGCATCTTGCAAATTGTTTTTAAATTCTGCCGTTTAGCACCTTCTTGGGGCCATATGTTCTGCCAGATCTTTCTGAGCTCCTTTTTCTAACTGAGATGTTAAATCTTGCTATACTAAATCTCACAGTTCTGGGAAAGCTGCGTAGGGGGGGAGCATGCTGGGTTTTATTCATTTGTTTTAACTTACAGTTATTGAGCTAACATATTTGATGCTCCTCTTACCCCCACCCCTAAAATGAAATTTAGTTATACACTTCAAAGCTGTGCAATGACACGTTTAGATAAACCATCTCTATTTATGGCTAGCCTATTGCATTTTAGGAGGCAGAAGGGAAGGCACGGTTAATGCATCTTACTGTGCACTCCCCAGTTTAAGCCTCATCCTAGGCATGGAAGCTGATGGAACTGTGACTATACAGCAGGCCAGTGACTCAAATGCCTGCTAAGCCCTGGTTTTTCCCCTCCTGAAAGCTGTCTTAAAGCGAGGAAGCTTTAAAGGACTCAGGGCATGTAGGACTGCTTTCAAGAAGGTTATTGCTTATCTCTCTTTTGGTGAGGAGTAGGCTGCCGTGAATTACCATGCACGTGCCATTCAGCA
>NW_010264858.1:4926-23046 GCF_000690775.1 Eurypyga helias
ACTTGCTTCCCAAGCTCAGCTCAGCATCTCAGCAGACTAACTTTTCTTGCTGTAACTTTGCTATATACTCCAAGTATATAATATTGGCCTTGTAGTTGGCTAAAAAGCTCAGCTTTTAACAGCTCTACCCCTCCTTTGCATCATATAGTGCTAATAAACAGAATCCAATTAAGGGAGTGAAAGTAGGAAGTGAAGAGGTCAGCAAGTTTTCCAAATTATATTAAAAATCAGTTTTTTCAAATGCTGTAATTGGGGTTCCCTTGGTCTATTTTTCAGAACATATATATGAGGTTATAAACTTGAGGCTGGTTTATTAAGCCCTCTCTGCCCATATTCTTCCCAATCTGTTTCCAATTGTGCACCATAATTTTGGAAAGTAAATGGCCAAAATATAAAAAGACAACAGGCTTTTTAGATATTAAAAAATGAACTTTTATGAATAACTGAAGAACTGAGCAGTGTAGCTCCTTAAGGGCAAATCTATTGACCTCTGGCTGCCAAATGTTTGTCTGGTAATTTCATTACCAGTCATTTTGTTGTAGGGACTTGGGGCTTTCGGTGCTCCTGAAATTCTAGCTTCCCATGTAGGCCTTCCCATGTTGGTAGGTGCCTAATGTGCTACAGCTGTGTTTTGGAAAGTTTTGCCAAAGTTTACAGCAGGTCTGTCTGTCTCCAGCCACTCCAAAGTGATAGTTTTATTCTGGATGATTGATAGGGGATGTCTTAGCTCTACACCCAAAGCATAACACCGTAAATCACTGGTTTCCATTTGTAAGGAGTAAAATTATATTCGCCTTTTGCCACCATTTATCATTGTGAGGCTAGGTGTGATATGTGTTCTTGGTTAAGCTCTGAGAAATCAGGGCATGTATCTTATGAGGGCTGTGCATGGCACCCTTTTACACTTGTATATATGTCAATAGAGAAAACAGGATTATATTTCCTCGAATGCTTTCTGCATGTTAATATGCTCCAGCATATGACTGCATAAGCCTGTTACTCAGAAGGTTACCAAGGTGAAATTTTTGCTTTTACAAGGTAAAGCACTAACCTAAAAACCTTATCATGTCTGCATCTTTGACTTCTTATCTCCCAAGGGATATGAAAAAGTCTGTTTATCTGAAACTTTTTCTTCTGAGAGCTGTAGAATGGAATAGCAACTGTATTTCCCTGCACCAGTTTGTCCTGTGGGAAATTGTTTCCTTGTATTTCCAAAGGTCTTGGCCTAAACCAACTCCCCAGAGGCAACCTAGGAGCCAAAACAGGTTATTAGAGATGTCCCTGTGGTTATAGATTTTCTCAAAACCTTGCATTTCATATGTTTTTATTCATTTGAAGTTTTCCAAAGAGGATGGAGACTGCAAGCACAATTTCTGTTCAGAGGTTGCTGTCTCAACTGAGTCTATGCCAGGTTTGAAGCAAATACTATTAACCCCTTTTCCTTTGAGACAAGTGAAGCAGTACAAAACAACTCCCAGAGGAGCAGGTTCCACAGCTGGAATTCCATAAAGGGAGTTGCTAAAGCAGCTAGCAGACTACAGAATTGAAGTCTGTAATAGATTGAAATACCATTTTTCTTGGAGGAAAATACCCTACCCCAAGAATGCCTCAGAAGTTTGGTTTTGTGTGGGTACAGTACAGAAGTGCTGGGAAAATTTACTCTGTCAATAAATAAAGAATCTATTCCAGGTCTTCTTATCAGATGCACTTTTTATCAGGGTAGTGCAAAGGTACATCTGCAGCTTCCCAGCAGGATATTCCTAATACTGCCATACCTTTCCACAATATATAGTTGGAAGCAGCACACAGATTTGTGTTGTCATAAAATTAGTTAACAGTGTGAGCAGTTAATCCTGTGTTTCCTGTACCTAGGAAGAATGGCAAAGGGCTCTGAGTTTGCTCTTTGCTCTACTGGTGCTGCTCCACTGTGGATTACTGATGACCTTCAGTCCACATGTAGAAATAGGAGATTTCTTATGGAGAGATACATAAAACATCAGAAAAAACCTTTTTTGCCCTGTGGAATGAAAGATGCAGAACTTGCTGTAAATCCACCATGAACTTCATTACGGGAGTGCAGACACTTGTCACATTGCAGATGATGTATATCAACATGTAGACCAACATCTCTAAGTTGATTTATTATGATGTAGATCAACAGATCACATCAATAATGTTGATCTGTCCCCACTCCATTTAATCATTAGTGTTAGTCCAGACATTTTAAAAAATTGAAATCAGACCATGTATTTTTCTAAACAGTTTATTGATATGAATATATGGGAAAGGGACCTCCAGAAAAAATTACATATCTGTATGGAGACCAAGGCTTAAAGGAGTCTGCCTTTTACATCAAAGGTTTGTACCTACGCTCTTTATTAGCATTTTTTTTCAGTGTACTTATTTCGGTCAAAATAGATGAAAATGTATATAATGAAACCATTTCACAGTAATAACCAGAGAAAAGTCAAGGCAGGGTAAGAAAGTACAAACATGTCATAAACAGATCATGTATAAAGGTCAACATGCTGCGTAAATGACACCACCTTTTTTTTTTAAAGCATAAAGCTGATGCATTCAAGCTCACAAAAAGCAGGTCAAAGCGGTGTCTCATTTAATTCCATCCCGTGTAACTGCATTTTGGTTTGCACTATGAGAGCGCTGAGCACAGGGCTGGGCACCAGCTATTGCTGTGCTTGTTTAGTCGGTTCCTCTGTTTGTCTGGCTTCTCACCCATCAACTCGCTCGCAGTGACTCAGTTGGGAGGGGTATCAAAACTAGTTTGCTTATATTTACACAACTGAACCTCATGTGTTTATATTTGCACCTTGTGTGTGCTTGTGTTTACACAACCAGACTTCGTCCAGACTGACTGCTTCTCAGTTAAGCAAAATGTGTAAGAAGGACAAAACAGAATTTCAGGGACTTTGTAAATGTTTTAAATGAGTAGTTTGCTTTGTTCCTGAATGTCTCCCATCCTTCAGCAGCCCTAACCAAGGCTGTTTGCCACAACTGCCCTCGTACTGTGGCACTGGTGCATAAAATGCCCTCAGCTTGGTCAGGCTACAAAACAGGCAGGTGTCTAGTTTTTAAAAGGAAAAATAATTTTCTTTTAATCTTCACTATCTTTAGGTGCTCGTAATCCACCTGCTTGGTCTAACATGGCTACCCTGTAGCTTACATCCCTGGGGGCACAAGGTGCCCTGAGGAAGGGCCACACATGGCTATGGCCCCAGTTATTCCAAGTGATGGAGGAGGCTGGACCCTGCGCTGCTGTGCGTTGCTGTTGAAAGAAGCAGGGTGAGGGGGACCGTGCACCTTTCGGCCATGTGTGCTGCACAGTAAGCTGCAAGTGAGGGAGACCAAGGCCCATGCCAAGGCTGAAGGAGGGAAGAGGGGATGGCCGGCCTTCCTCCTTGGGAAGAGGAGAAATGCCCCCCCAGGCCCATCAGGTGTGACACTCTCTGGTGATGTGTCTCCCCCTCCCACCCCCCATGGTCTCCAGTGGCCCTTGCTGGGTCATTGGAGGGCACTGGGGACACTGTAAGGGGAGTCAGGGCCAGAGCTGTGCCCTTCAGCCAGAAGCAGGGTGGTGGCCCCAAGGGAGGCCCTGTGGGCAGCCCTCCCCTGCTCTCCCTGCTCCCAGCAGGGACGGTGTCACCCGCCACCTCTGTGTCTTCAGTGGCGGCCCCGTCCTACCAACCCAGCCCAGCCCACCAGCGGCTGGTTGTCTGCCACCCCCCCCAGAAGGGAGCCCTCTGCCTCCCGCCTGACAGGCCACCATGGGGTGCCGTGGCCCAGCAGACCCCAAGGCCAGTAGCAGATCCACAGGGCTACCTTGATTGTCTGCCAGGGCTCCTGTCAAGTGGCTCAGCCTCTCTGAGCTTCCTAGGCAAGTAAGACAATATTTCTCCGTCTCAGTGGGTGCCAGAAGGAAAATATATTCATGCTTATGAGGGGTCACAAGCTGCAGTTGCATGGGATGTGATTACTTCAGCTATTAATTACAGTTATTAGTTTGGATGTTTTCCAGTGTGCTGAGGGAGTTTGCCTTCCCGTGGAGAAAAAATTATTGGCAGTGTACTTTTAAATTCATTTGGTGTATTTTCTCCCTTCCTGAGTGTCATCTGAGTTTCACAAGAAATATAAAAAAAGGGGGCTGAAGTTTTACAGATCTTTGAGAAAAAGCTTTTTAAAGAGCATCCAACAAACTGAGGAAGTAGATAACATTTGACCTTTTCAGTCATGTACCTTCACAGACCATGTGGAGAGGATGAGAGAGGACAGGAAGTAGAGGACCTGGAGGGAAACCCAGAACAAACAGAGGAGGAGCACGCATGGTCTGTCTCTATCTTGCCCTTCATTACTTACTATTTATTTTTGAGAGGCATAAGGTGAAGCTGAGACTAAGGAGGAATTTTTGGGCTCAGCTAAGGCTTGCAAACTAGCTGCTGAGACAACAAGCTTTTCAGATGTCTCTAAGGTCATCTCACATGCAAACTCACATTGGCAGGGGTGGTGGGCAAGTGCTTAGAGCATGGTGCTCAAAGGTAAGTATAGCCAGAGTTGCACAAGCATCGGGAATGCATAACCCTAACTGCACAATGATGCTGTTTAACAGGTGACTGTAAAGCACAGCGAGGTATGTTTGTCCTCATCTGTAGTCTGAGAGTTGATGCAATTGGGCCTGATCTGAAAATTTGTCTCGCTGAAAGCAAATGTGTCCATAAAGCAACTGTCAAACACACGTCACAAAAAAATATCATCTCTAGCTGCTGGTGATAAGTTATAACCACGCTGCCACGAAACTCCAAGCTTCAGAAAGTACATGGGTCATCATATGGATAGCGTAAAAATGCACTGTGTGTATTCTTAGGGCATTCTTTTGCAATTCTGTTTGTAGCCAATACAGTCAATTTTCCATGAAGTCAGGAGAGATAAAATACCAAAATCGGAGACAGCGGCAGGGAAGGGTAGGAAAATTCTGGTAGAGCTCTGCTTTTAATCTGTCAGGTACCAGTGAGACTCATCTGAAGTTCATATCTAAATTTACATGCCTTATTATCTCTAGAAAATGACCATAAATGTAATATTTGCTAGGAGTCAAATGCTTGTTGCATTGTACCTGCTTGCAGCATGTAGCCATTTGCTAAATAGAACAACTTGGTACTCAGGATCATTAAGGAAAAAACTCAGAGATTATTCTTTCCGTACGCTTCTTTCCAGGGCTCTCCCACATCAGTCTGGATGGGAATGTTACCTGCTGCTTCCCTGTAATTGTGGTGTTACTTCCCACTTTGTGTAGTGAAACGCCTGTTAGAAATGGAAAAAAGCATTTCTTTGACATAGGGAATAGCTGTTCCTGAGAGGATAATAGTTTAATCATTTATTAAATAGAGAGGTATGAATCTGTTTTTTATGAAGAAGCAGTCCTACCTAGTTTTGAAAGTAAACAAAGATTTATAGCACTTACATTGAACATTCTGTTTGCCCATGCTTTTTACCTGGGTATGAAAAGGCCATAGAAGCACAAGTCCAGAGGAGGCCAGGAAGATATCAGAGGGCTGGAGCACCTCTCCTATGATGAAAGACTGTGAAAATTGGGCTTGTTCAGCCTGGAGAAGAGAAGGCTCCGGGGAGCCCTCATTGCGCCTTCCAGTACCTGAAGGGGCTACAAGGAAGCTGGGGGGGACTTTTTACAAGGGCCTGTAGTGACAGGACAAGGGGTAATGGGTTTAAATTGAAAGGGGGGAGGTTTAGATTAGATATCAGGAAGAAGTTCTTCACAGAGAGGGTGGTGAGGCACTGGAACAGGTTGCCCAGAGATGTTGTGGATACCCCATCCCTGGAAGTGTTCAAGGCCAGGCTGGATGTGGCTTTGAGCAACCTGGTCTAGTGGAAGGTGTCCCTGCCCATGGCAGGGGGTTGGAACTAGATGGTCTTTAAGGTCCCTTCCAACCCAAACCATTCTGTGATTCTATGATTCTATTTGGTCACATCTATCAAAATCTTGGAGATGTGGTTCCAAAACTGCAGTTTTGTCAATGCAAGATAGGAATAATGACTTCATAACAGCTAAAAGCAGTTCTTCAGTTTCCCACTGCCTCCTGAGTTTCTGTCACTGTCTGTTTGGAGACTGGTTTTGTTTTCTTTCTATTAATGGGTATGTGCTCCCAGTGGTCAGCAAGAAAGCTCTGCTTGTCAACTGCCCGGGCATCGAAGTCAGACTATATCGTTGCGGTTTTTCTCCCTGATTGCAGCAATACAAATGCCATTTCAGTGCGACAGTGCCTTTGCATGGCTAAAATGAGCATAGCGGAAGGGACTAGAAAGGCGTGCTCTGTCACACGCTCTATGCAGGAGCTGAGAGCCAAGAAAACACACTAATGGCAGTATGCAGTGACTTCCAAGAGTAAATGCTTCAAGTAATTTCTCCTATGATGTATCAAATGCCATTATTTTCCCTTAAGGAAGAATAAGAGGCCACTTAATTAAGAACAAATGTATGTTCTGATTTCCACCTCTGCCCACCCTTCCACTCCTACCTCCTTTCATATGACTCAGCTGAGCTAATCATCCAAGCAGCTACAAAGCAAAGAACAGCTGCCCCTTGTCCTTTGCTCTAACAGCTAGGCTCGGCTCGTGGCACTTGCTAAGGTTTCTTGTGGTTGCAGTAGAAGAATAATAGCATTCCTTCATTGCTTCTAAGTGATGATCTGAAATAATCCCTTGGGCACCAACTGAACACCCTGCATCCCAGCATGCAGTCTCAAAAGGGGACAAGATAAATGACTGACAAAAAATAGATGTCCTCCCCATACATCTTCTGATCACCTCACTGCTTCTGTCAGTTGCTCTGTTGCTGAGAGTTGAATGAAGAATGGTTGAAGGGGTTTCTTAGCCAAAATATTAATAACTTTCCATCCCTTTGTATGGCAGGAGCCCACTTAAATGACGATAAAACATCACCGACAAGGAAAAGCACGTCCCCTTAACGATCAAAGTCCCTAAATGAAAATGGCATAGAGCCTTGTCCATAACTCTTGCCGAGTATTTAATCTCATCTCCTTCAAATGTTGCTCAGAAGACATTTAGTGCTGCTGAGGATGCCTTTTCCACAGTAAGGTTTGTGTGAGGAGCTTTCTATTGAGAGAAAATAGAGCGGTCAATACTGCTAATGGTGCTGCAGAGAGACATTGGGGTGTTTTTATCCCGAGGATGCTACTGAAAATGGTGTAGCTACTGACACCTATTGTGATAAATGGAATTTAATATTGGCTCAAGATGAAAAGTTATAATAGAGCGAAAAGGAATTGCCTGAACACAGTCCCATGGTACAATATAATTTAAGATACCCCGATATTTCTGACTGGAGATGATTGATTAACTGGTGTATGTATGTCTGTAATATTATGTACATAATGTAACACAGGCAAAAAACATTGCTATAGTTTGTGCATTCTTTTACCTGTCCTGCTTCTGTGTTGAATGCGTTTCCTTTCAGTTTGGTACAACAAAGCCCCAGAAGCTGTAGTTTAGAGAACAGTTTACAGGAAACTCCATTGGAAACTCTGTGAAGTTCTTGAATATCGAGTATCTATACAGATCTTAATGGTAGATGTACTTCTGCACCACTTCAAATCATTGCCAAAATTCCCACTGGTTTCAGTCATGCAGGATCAAACCTCAAGGCAGGAAGGTTCTCAGGAAGAATATTCTCCTAGATGTTGGCATCTGGTTTAGTTGTAGCTACTGGGAAAAACATCCAGTCATTGAGCATCTAGAGATGTAACTAAGCATTATAATTAAGATAAACACATCTAGGATGAGGACTTGAGTTGAATATATATTTGGTACAATAAGAAGAGATTAATGGGTTTTTTTCACTAAGTTATTTACTAGATAAACTAACTTAGCCTTTCCTTCTTTTTGTAGAAGACTGAGAAAGCAGTTCAGTTTTCTAAAATTCACTTGATAAATCACATTTTCTTGTCAAATATTTTCAAGGTTTTTCTTTTTAAGCTCTCAGTTGTTTGGGTTTCTGTGCATGTTATCTGAGTTAGACTATGATTTCTTATGTAAACTCTAGAAATGCTTTACTTTTTAAATAATTTTCCATTTAAAGTGTTGCATTAATTTATCTTATAGCCTTGGAGAGCTTGAAAAGCACCTGCTGCTTTGTAGCCTTCGGGCAAAATAAAAAAAAATATCCCCATTTAAGTAAGGGAGGAATATAAACATGATAAAGATATCAGAGAAAGTGGTTTTGTTTCTCTTGTCTCTGGGCCACAAGCCAATTTGAAAACCTATCTGCAGCAGCAACTATAAAAAAAAAAATCATAGTGCACAATATGAAAGATGTAGCCTGATCCCTACTATTGCTATTTCCTTTAAGGTATTTGGCATTTGCTCTGTATCAGTAGATGACTAAGTGAAGGATTAACCCGAAGAACTGGATAACCCCTAGTGATAACCCCTACGCAGAACGGATAACCCCTGTAATTGGATGCACATAAAGCACGAACCAACCAGCATACATGGTTTGAGTAAAACTGGTCTGAAGTGCAGAGTCAGACATTGTTAACCTTGGGAGACACAAGATCTTTTTTTCTGTGGTACATTTTTGATATACTGCTCTGCCAATTTGTCCTTTTTTTTTTTTCCTCTCTCTCTCTATCACCACTTCCTGTTTTCCCCTTTCTTTGTTCTTTCTTTTCAGAAACAAGTCCTCCATCTGCTCTTGCTCTCCCTTCCATCGTTAGGTTCTCTTTTACATCTCTGCAGCTACTGTTGGTAATGTGCAGTACCTGGAACATCCATACGCTAACCTGGAAGCAGTCCTTCGAGCAGTGGAAACTCTGACTCAAGTCCTCTCTGACGAGATGCGAGTTCTCCTTGTCAAATCTCCCCCCGCCTTATCCTCACATTTACAGCAGTTAATCAGATGTTCAAACGCTCACATTCAGAGAAGTTCCACCTTCCACAGCAGGCTAGCAATAATCAAAATGCTACCCTGGGTGAGCTGTTTTGCAGTGAGTAGTGCTATTAAAATCCCTGCCCACCAGAAGAGGCCTGTTCTTCTAAGAGTATTGAGCCTTGCAGGCAATCTCCACTGCTCCTCTCTCTGTAAACATCATCAAAGCTACTTGAGCTAATTAATTACAGGCTGAGGGATTTTAATGCTTCAAGATATATGTACCCAACGCAAAGAGTCTCCCAGTGAGGAAAGGCAATTTTTGACTTCAAATTTCAGCTAGACGTTTGAAGGAATATGTAATCGCATTCAGGATACCAGCATTTCTTTGGCATTGCTGGAAACATTTTTCATTTTTCCCTGGAGCCATTATTTAGCATCTTCTGACCAGAAGTCTTCATGCCCAGGATGGCTCTGACCAGACCTGTTATCAGATAGTCCAGCTCATACCACCTTTGCTGTCTGGAAAACTAGTAGGTGAGGGAATGCTGTTGGCACAATGAGGAGTAAGGACTGAAGGTGGCAAGTTCCTTCAACACCCATTAGCTTTGTGGCTGCCAAGAACGGGATGTGGCATTCAGCGTCGCCATATGGAATGCAGACTGAGGGAAATCAAAAGAAACCATTTCCTCCCAGGAGCTGTAGATGCCCCTACCAAAGCATACTGTTCATGGTTCAGAGGTGAGGAAATGTCTAGAAAAGTGTAAAGTTTGTGCTCATCATCTAGGGTACGTTAACATACTCAAAAATTCTTCTATAGCCTTACATTAATTTTTCAGTCTCAGTGATGGTTTTATCCACTTCACTTCTAAGTTTAGCCCACAAACTACTTCTATGAATTTTGTCCCTTGCAGTTCAGTGGCTGAAGTCCTGCAAGTTCCAAAGGTGCTGAATCCAACCCTAAACAAGCCCTAACATGAGCAAGAAGGAAATTAGCTCAGGTTTAAAGGGAAAAAAAAAAGTCTCCTCAAGGAGAAATGTCTTTAACACTCTGCTCTCCTCGCTGATCTCAGACTTCTGTGTCACGTCACGTGGTGTACAGCAAGTGTAGGGGGGGTCTGCTGCTCTGAAAAGGAACCTCATAGGGCCGAGGAGAGGAAATTCTTGAGACACCACTGTCATCATACAGGAAGCAGGATGCAAATACCATAACAAAAATAATATATGGGGGAACTTCAGAGTCTGGGATAATACCTCTAGTCCCTGTTAACAGGCTTTTTTGCTGCACGTATTTGAATGGCTTTAATGATGGAATCAATACAGAATAGGCTATTGCCTTTCACTGTATTTGCATTACAGTCATGCTTGGAGGCTCCAAACAAGATTGAGACCTGCTGCATTAGACAGTATGTATATTCAGCAAGATAAATGGTCCCTATCTCTTGCTTTATATGTAAGAGAAACAGAGTTAATATTGTTGTACAGGCAGTGATCCGAAACATGGAGGCTTTAAGTCATTGAGACAGAGTAAGAAAGAGGTCTAAATCTGTATCTCCCAAGCTCCACTCCCTGCATTACCCATGAGTCTGCCTCTTCAGTATCTACTTGTACAACAGATGGAGGCAATTGATATCAATAACTTTTTAGCATCATATAAATATAGACTTCATTGCTGAGAACTGGGCTGAAAGAGAGTGGGAATAGACCTTAATTTTCTATAACATACTGTCCAATTATCGTGCAAAAGAAACTAAGCTACGTGGCTGCTCTAAGTTTAATTTGTAAAATTAAATCACAAATGTCACCCCATACAAATGACCATGGGCAGAAGAATGAGTCACATTATAACAGACAAGATGTATATGAAATCTGTGAATTTGCAAGCAGACACATCAATTACATCTGAATTATTGGCAGGCTTTGCCAATCTCCGATACCTCTGCTCAAATGAAAAAATATTATTAACCTTTGGTGTGACACATGCAAATAAAACATGATGATTCAACAGCAAATTCAAGTATCTAGTCATCACATTTTTAAGATAAGCAAATTTATTTTAGGCATTGGATGAGTATATTAGCTTCATATTGGAAATCAAGTATTTTTGCAAGTTGCAGTACTAGCTGACATCATAAAAATGTCAATTATTATATTATCATTTGTAACTGAATGTTACATGATGGAGGTACTGAGTTGAAAAATGCATCAAAATACTATCATTCATAAATATATATACTGCCTCAAACTTCCCAGGAGCCAGTCAAACAGTGATAGATGCACAAACAGAAGCTGGAGTGTTGCAACCTGAAGCTCAGGTGAGAAGTTAGCTCACAGAATTGTTTCATCCAGCCTGCTGACTTTTAACTGCAGCCTTGCAGTTGCCAAAGGATGGCTATCAAAAATATTGCACTAATCCCTCTTCCTGTGCACTGCCAGGTACCTCCACAGGTGAGCTGCCATGGTACCACCTCAGCAGGGCCTACGAAGGCACGGGGAGGGGTCCCAAAGCAGCTGCCAGGCTTCAGCGTGAGGATCTTGGACCACCCTGGATTTTTGGAAGAACCTACTTTAATACACCTGCATGCTTTTAAATTTTTTCTCCTTTATCTGCTCTCTATTCGTTTCTTTGCTGATTATTTTCTTTTTCCCACATGTCCTAAATATTTCCCATTCCATTTTTTTAATTGTGAATCTCTCCTTAGTTTCTTTGCTTTCTATCCAATTGTTATGTCCCACTGGGGAAAAGGGAACAAAAGGGAAGTGAATGATTCAGCCTCTGAAATACTGAGTGTTCTTAGTTGAGAGGAAAAACAGAAGGTATTTTCCCCTCATGTTTTACCCCTGATATAGGTGTCTACAAGTACAGGAGTACTGCTGAGTCTAGAGGTAAAGAGATGCCTTATTTTGCCTCTTTAGCAAGGAGTGTTGCAGGATTTAATTCCTGAAAAGCCCTGACAGGTGCAAAAAATATTAGCATGGTGTAATTCAGCTTTCAACAGAAATTGCTGCTAAATTTGTCTGTATCTTTGGTTCCTTATTTTGTACAGTCTAGACCTGGAGTAATGTGTTACTTATAGCTTAGATATGCTGGTCCTGGAGGATACTGTAAGCACAGACCATTGCACCATGAATGGTGGTATATGATTCTTCCACTACACGTTTCAATTTTGGTGAATATTTGGATGACTCTTCTGTTATGTTCTGGTGAGCCATATTCTAATTGGTTTGATACTCTGTCTTGTGACATGACATTACAGCTTTCCAGAATTTGGTATTGTTAGCTTAGGCATCTGAAGAAATGGTAACTTCTTATGTCCTCTTCTGATGTTTATCTGGATCTTTTTCCAAAAAATAAAAAGGTCAGCAGTTTGTACAGTCTTATATTCTTTCATATTTATTTTCAAGAATTTTGAGTCATCAGAAAAAAAACTCCGATGAAAATATGTATTGATGTTCACAGTAGGGGAAGCTGCTATTTTTCACCTGGTTCCACAAAGAAGTTTGGCTGGAAACCTGCAGCTTTGGCCTCTTTTTATGCAAACCTATAATTTTATTTATCTCTAGAATTTTTTGCAAACCTGTAATTTTATTCATCGCTGGTATTATATGCAGTGGTCTGAAAATGAACATTCCTTCACCTGCAGTTTCAGGAGAAACACTATTTGAACCAGCAACGGCTGGGGAAATGCAGTTTGTTTGTACTCATACATTTGTTCTCAGAAATGAATCAGAAGCAGAGAAGGTGCAGACTCCTAATGTGTTAGATGAAACTGAGTCACCTTCTTTTGAGAAGGGCTGCTGCAGATGTGGTATGTGCCGAGAATTCTCATGCAGGAACTAAATTAATCCTTTAGCAGTAATGTGCCATTTCACAATTACCAAGCAGTTACAAATGAAGCAGCCAGGGGATTAAGGTATTATTCATTTCAGCTGCCTAAGAATACAAAGCAAGCTACCTCATCTCTCAGACAGGCACTTCCATCCAAACCTAAAATATTGCAGATACTAGAAGTGAGTCCAAAAATCTGTTTTGAGGAAAAGCATATATGATATATACTAGCGAAAATTCTGTATTTTGCCAGATAATTTCACTAATGCCATTAGCTCTTTGTCTGTTAATGATGTAGTGCTGGGCACTCAAAAAAGTCAGAAATACCAATGGCTAGAGTCTACTTAAAAGATTCAGGGTTGCTCCCTCCTTTTGTGTGGTTGATCATGTGGTATATTATTTGCAACTTCAAAATCAAATTCTGCTTTAATTATAAGGCTGTCAATCCAGAATAATTCCACTGAGTAACAGGCTTGAAGATCAGAAATGATCTTCATTATTACCTACATGACTTCTTACAAAATTCAGATGACTTCAGAAATTCCCTTAAAAAGATCATGTTTTTCCTGGGATGCAGCAAATCATCAGAAAGACCTCCAGATTTGATTTAAAGACTCCAGGTGATGGAGAAATGACCATATTCCTAGGTAAATTACTGCAGTGCTTAAAGATCCACTCTGTTAGACACCTGAAGATATGTCTACACAGCCATGCAATTTGCCATGGAAAAATATCAAATCCTATTTGGAATGGGCTGAGAAGCAGGGAAAAGCTGAACCATTCCAGGCACGCAGGCTGCATCAGCAGTCTGTACTTTGTATTTTGTTGTGCAGTTAAATCCTTAGAGACGTTGGTCAAAGCTGATGTTTTACAGGCTCGTGACTCGACTGTCTCACGGCTGTGGCAAACCTTCAACTTCTGCTTCGGCACTGTTATTCACACATCTGTGCCAGGAAGGATTTGCAAACAGAAACAAAGGAAAGCTATGGTGCTATTATTTGGGTTTACTGACAACAGCAAAATGGAAATACTGAGGTGGCGTATTGAGAAATTCTATTAATTTTAGCCGGTGAGCATTTGGGTCCCTAACATCCCCTTGGTATGAAGCAGAACTCCCAAAATGCTGCTCTCTGGTAAGCCTGCTGGTAGAGCACGAGTAAAATATGACCTCTGTGTGGTAACTGTGGTAGTTGTTTATTATCCCTGTCCTCCCATCTTTAGGACCTCTTACATTCCTTTACTTCTCCTCATCTTCTAACTGTTCCCATGTGAAGGAAAGTACTTTCTTCCTGCTCCTCTCCTGTAGAGCATTTTACCTCCTGGGTAATCAGCGTTGAAAGAGCTCACACTGCCCTTTGAAGTGTCCTCCTGGGCACACTAGAGTGGCCAGGCTACAGGGGTGAGTATCAGCCCGTCAGATGCAGTGTCAGACAAACTGCTGGAAAACTCGTGCGAGCGAAGGGGTGGGAGTGAGGGAAGGCTGCACAAGTATAGCTGTGTGATCGCCAGGGGTAAGGCTTCCACTTCAGCAGAAAGTAACCTCCCTCTGCACAGCCCCCAAGTGTGCTAAAGCCGTCTAGCGTACACCCTGGTTTCAACCTACCACCCTGCGGGCTGTCCCCGAGCACTCTAGGAATCGTTTCAGTAGTCCCAAAAAGAAGCTGTTTCCAGTGGAGAGCCTTCCCATCATTCTGTACCAGGAGCCCTGGATTTCTCTGCTTGCCTGCTGTCCTACAGGCTGTCGTTTAAAAACAACTGCTGCCATTGTCAGAAAAACATTACAGAAATTGTTTTATAGAAATAATGCCACTGACAAGATGACATAATAAATCACTGCTGATGCTTCAAGCTGGTGTTGCTTTCCATCCAAGGGTGGAACTCCATGGTTACAAACGTAGTTCGAGCACCCAAACACCTTGCTAGGTAACAGAATAAAATACAGCTTTTCCATATTTGCATGTGTGAGTGATGAAAAGTGGTGCACTGGTAGAAGTCAGAGAACAAATGTATTGGAGGCAGCAGCAAGGAACTATCTGCCTTTCTGGCTAGCTGAAACATTGAAATAGCCCCCCAGAATGACTAATTCAGACAAGCAGTACAAGAGTAGAGCCTCCACCTCTGTGGAGAACTAATGTCCTTCCCATATGGTACCAAAAACTGGTCAGTCTTGTCAGAATGAATTTCAGGTGAAAGGCCTTTAGTATGCCTGCTTCAGAGATAGGTAAACTGAGGAACAGAAACATTTGCCCAGCCTTTTTTATGGGTTTCCTGCCACAAATTAAGTTGCCAGGTGCTTAGACCACAGGCACTGTTGAGGAGGTAGCCAAGAAGATGCTACGTAGCAAGGGTGAATATATGTTGCAATATAGTATTGTAATGTAATAGCACCTTTATTTTGATTTATTCTCAATTTAAACTTAAACAATCCAGAAAAGATCCCTTTAGAAAAATGGTAAGGTGGTCGAGAATATGTGGGGAGATTCATTCTAGTCTCACAGTTCTTAAGCAGGGTACTAAAGTTTATCTACAAGACAGGAAACTAATAGTTTTGAGGCTGTGTCAGCCTTGTTTCACAATACAGTTCGAACCGAAGGACGTAGCTGTAGCTGTTCCTCAGTAGCACATATGTTCTCGTTTAGCTGGCCTTCCAACAATGCAGCCACTACCCTTCTCCCAGTTCTTCTGGACGAGCTTCATGAGTAATTGTGGCAAAGTTTAGGATGACGTGCAATGGGCTACTCATCTGATAAGCCAAAGGGACACATCACCAATGCTGAATGACGCTGATTTCCGAAGGAATTCAGATTTTGGGATTTCTCATCCCCTCCCACAAATCCTCCGCTGAGAAGGCAAGATCAGGACGTATGCTTTAAAACCCAGGGGATGGCCTTATGTTAGACACAACAACGGATGCAGTGCCCAGAAGTGTAGGAGTTGGAGGCTGATTTATGACCCTGTGAGAGGAGAGAGTATTCCAAAAGGCCTCTTGCCATTTCCTCCTAACGCCATGGCTGTGCAGACCGGCCTTGCAGCAGGAGAGAGGTCAGCAGAAGAGGATTACATAAGGCTGCTTGCTATGCAGAAAAACACAGATGGCCTAAAAGTGTTTCATTTTTTTAAATGAAGTCACATGCCCGAGAACTGCAGTTTGAGGCAGAAGAGGAGTCTCTGAAGAGCAAGTACAGCGAGAGTTGTTTTATTCTCATTTCAATTGAAAATAAGGCTGGAATCTCTCCAGGAAGTAAGTTTTGAAGGAAGACTTGGCTCACTCACAGTCCAAGCAATTTAGAAACACCTCTCATTATTTGTATTTCATCTTCAGAAGCATATCGGACACTTGCACAGGTAGTCATCTAGAAGAAACTAGTTCCAGGTTCAGATGGGATCATCAGGCGGGATTGAATTCTACATGGTGCAGCAAAACCGAGGGTCAATGATTGTTTGCTTCTCACTAAAGACTTGTTCACCTCTGTTTGGTCTGATACGCGCTGCTGCTTCTCCCTTATACCCCCAATATTATTCTATCACACCTCAATTCAGAATTACATTTTGTGCTTATTGGATGTCTACAGAAGGACAGATCTCAGTACAGAAATTCAGTACAGAAGTTATAACGTGGTATACAGATTTACAATATGGAATTTAATCTTTCACTTAACTTTTTGCATTTTTATTGCATGTTTTAATTTTTGATGTTTGTTACAATTAAAAACTCTCACTTATTTCTTTTTATCTCTTATGGTTAGGGAGCCATGATTTCCTGACTTACAGTGGCCTTTTTCCTTCTTTTACTTTAATTCATTATTGCCTATAATACACCTTTTCTTTAAAAATGTATTATAACAAAATCAAACAAAGGTGGAAGAAAAGTTACTATAGAGCTCTAGTCATATCTGTCAAGGTGAAAAGAAATTTCAGACGCAGATGTGAAAGGAATAGCATTTCAACAAGCTAATTTATAAATTGAGGGAATTACTATGCTAGACATTATGTATTTAAGCAAACTCACATTCCTGATAAGTACTAGAATGAGTGTTGTAAATTGAATTCTTCTCTTCAGTGTGACAATAGCACCATTTACACGGGGCTTTGCCTCCTTTTTGCCAAAAAAGGTATTTTCTTCCTTGCCTTGCCTCTCAGTGGACATGGCATATAGGTGCCTTGCAATTTTCCTAGGCATCATCCTAAGCCTAAGGCAAACTGCCAAAACTCCCAGTCCTGACAGATTTTTGTGTAGCCTGCTTTGAAATACATCAGAGGATGGAGACTCCCTAGTCTTCTCAAGTGATGTATTCTCCTGTTTTCCTACCCATAAGTACTAATAAGCTTTTCCTAATGTCTAACCTAAATCTACTTTATTGCAGTTAAGTTGGTTCTTCTTCTATTCACCAGGGACATAGAAAACAGGTTATTTTCTTCCTCTTTGCAGTAGTCTGGACACAGGCTTAAAACTAAGTTGGAGATGGATCATCTGCTGGATGTCTTAAATATGTATGTATTAACCTATACGTAAGACGAAAGGAGTTTGGGAGTCAGGTAGAGGACCAAGGAGTCCTGGTGCATGATCAACATTATGTCTGAATTATGTCTGAGCCCTGGAATTGTTTTTTAGAGATTTAGACTGTCAAGGAAGGTCCTCAGTTGGAAGTTTTCTTAGTTTTCCCTTCTCTAGAAGAGAAATTTGTCAAACATTTCAGATCTTGTCTTAGAACCCTTTCTAATTTCTTTTTTTCTTTCTTGTTCTCAAGAAGACTCTCTTGAGGTGGGAAAAGATACTGAACAGATAGTGATTGTCTATGAAATGAGTCAGAAAACTGGTCTCTCCAGCTCTAAATGGATGCTTCTTTACAACTGAATGTCTTCTCCTGCCTCTCAGAAGTGCTGCAGCTTCACCTCTAAAGTATAACCAGGCCAGGTCAGGCTCAGCATCTCTCCATGGTTGCTAACAAAAGTGCCATTAGCACAGCTATGAAGTGTACACCTGTTCAACAAGAACAGGGTTGAGCTCACATCTCCATTTTAATGAGACACTCAAACAGACAATCACTAGCCTTTAAGTATTCCCTCACAATCAGAGGACCTTTTAAAGTGCATGTCTAAGGAAGCAAAAAGGTTCCTGAAGCAATTAAGAAGAGTTTGTAGTCCCTCAGTCATTCATATATTATTTTTTCTATTAGTTTAACCAGGGAAGTGTCTTCTGGTATCTCAGACAAATGTAACGTGAGAACACTGTGAGTGGTTGTATTGGCTTTGCCTGGCAAGGTTTTGGTAGTGGAAGGGGTCTACAGGGGTGACTTTTGTGAGAAGCTGCTAGAAGCTTCCCCCATGTCTGACAGAGCCAATGCCAACTGGCTCCAAGAAGGACCCGCCACCGGCC